>NW_015163199.1:20961-81889 GCF_001447785.1 Gekko japonicus | reverse complement strand
GTCGGGAGAGACGCGGTGGGGGGGAGGGGGAGCAGAGGATGGGGGAGGGGGCCCGCAAAACCCACGGGAGAGCAGGCCCCCAGGGCCCCACGCAGGCTACGGGCCTGCTTTGCTGCTGCATTATTTGCATAACTCATTATTCTGCCTTCTGTAGAAGGGATAAGGGATGAGCAGGACCTTTTTTGAAATCCCAGATGAAGTTTGGGATGTTAATGTTTAAAACCTTTATACAATTTCCTTCCATCCTGCATAAGATCTCTAGGTGATCTCTACATAGGCTCTCTAGATGAACACATTATGATGCCTTATACATTGCCCCATCAAGGTCAGTATAATCTACTCACCTAGGGACAGCCAGAAACTCTCCAGGCTCTCAGGCTGAGGTCTTTGACATCTCCTACTACCTGGAGATGCCGGAGATTGAAGCTGTGCCGACTAGATGCACAGATCTTTGTGCTTATTAGGTTGCTGTTTACTATGGATGCTTTTCCTTGCAAGCCAAGTGGACATGTCTCTGTGATGCCAGAGAGCTGGGTGCAGAAGCTCCCTTCTCCCGGCACCTGCCTACTTCTTCATGTGGGTTCCCACACTGACTCCACAGCTTCTGTGTCCTGCTCACAAAAGGAACCATGAAATTGTTGGCGTGCAGCACCAGCAGTCTTCTCATTGTCAGATTCCGCCCATGCTTGATACTGTTGGTACTCCATCTCTCCCTACTGCCCCAGCCCCAACCTGGCTAGCACTACTGCTGTGCCCACATCCAGAGTCAACACTGACAACCACCACTGTCTTTTCTATTTTTGTGTTAATATATGTTTGTTTTACCTGGAAAACTATCAACATGTTTTTATTTTTTAAAACAAAATAAATGAAACAAACATACCTACACTGTTGACCCAAACTTTCCAGCAACAAGCTTTTCACCACTCCAGATTTCCAGATGGGGGTAAACCAAACGGATGATTTATTTCTGCTTCAGAATATTAATTCATTCTTTTTCTTCCATAGACTGAAACACTCATTCATTCTGCTGGAATTTAAGATTTCAAAATATCAGGTACCAAGAAAGGGAAGAAGAAAGCTTTAAAATTTCTGGTTCAAGTCGTATTCTAATTAACATACAGAATCCTTGTGCAGGCAAGGTGTTGCCTTTATTATATTATTATCATACCCAGCTCTTCACAGAAATAAATGGGTTAGTTATTACAGGAGGGGCACTCCATGTGTGTAAAGTTATTGGGAAAAGAATATTGATTCCCTCAGACCAGCAATAATACAGTGCTAGATTGGAAAATATATGTACAATGCCAAGCATGCTATATTCTTGACCAGAGCCTGAAGTGGCTACCACAATACATACATAAGAAATAAACAGATGATGATAAATTCATTTGAATTTGGGGCTGGGTGTGTGGCCTTATGACACATTTCCGGTGATTTCAGGGGGTGTGGCATATGCTAATGAGTTATGCTAATGAGTTCCCCTAGCTCTTTTTCTACGAAACGACCCCTGAACATCATACAATTAATCATAATTCCCTAATTCCATAGACGGCAAGGCACTTTAATTACTGGTGATCCCTGGCCCTAAACTATCCGACTGTTCTCAACCAGAGCCAGGGATTTCTCAGCACTGGCACTGGCCTGGTGGAACTCTCTGGCGAGTGAGGTCCACGCCCTGCAAGACTTAGTTCAGGCTTGCAGGGCGTGCAAAACAGAGATGTTCTGCCAGGCCTATGGTTGAGGACAGCAATGGTTTTTCACAGGGGTCATTTCGTAGAAAAAGAGGTGCAGGAGCTCATTAGCATAAGTCATTGGCATATGCCACACCCCCTGACATCACCAGAAGTGTGTCAGAAGGCAACACCCACTGCTCAGGCTCCACTGGACTGTTTTCGATTGCTAGCTATGGGGGAACCTCCATTTTATCCTCATGCCAACCCTGTGAGGGAGGTTAGGCAAAGAGGGGGTGACTGGCCCAAGGTCGCCCAGAAAGCTTCCATGGCAAAACAGGGGTTCAAATCTGGGTCTCCCAGATCCTAGGTATTTTTCACTGGCATGTAACACTACCACCACTACTGCTTTTAGCATTCAAGGAACCTGACACAAATGTTCTTGTTGAATAAGGATGGAAAAGGAAGGAAGGAAGGAAGGAAGGAAGGAAGGAAGGAAGGAAGGAAGGAAGGAAGGAAGGAAGGAAGGAAGGAAGGAAGGGAGGGGCTTTTTGCTCCTTATGGCCTGGGGCTGCTGGGAGCAGGGGGTGGGGCTTGTTGCATGTCCCCACCCCCTGGGCTCTTTACTGCCGGAGCTCCACTCCTGTGCGCTCCTGCAGGAAATGACCGCTGGTTTTTCACCTGGCTGGCTCCTCCTCTCCTCTCCTCTCCTCTCCTGTCTTTCTTCCTCTATGGGATAGGGATATACAAATTAATGTATGTTATACACCTCTGGAAATCTTGATCTGAATGATTGTAATCTGATTTTAACTGTTTAATTGTTTTCATTAATTGGGATGTACTTATTTAAAATGTTGTTCACTGCCCTGAGCCTGTTTGCTGGGAGGGTGGTCTAAAAATCAAACCAAATGAGTAAATAAATATACTGAGAGATTTTGCACTATGTGTCTTTTGGAAAAATATTGAAGCAGACAGTACAGCAGTTATCAGGGTCTAATTTTCCCCCCTTCCCCTTTAATAAGATTTCTGAGGCCTTGATCAGCTTGGTGCCCCAACATTCTAAGACTAGACAGGGAGAAACCCAAGAGAAGGCCTTCCCAGTCATGAAACCAAGAAACCTCCCCAGGGACATTCATCTGTATCCTTCTATCACTGTCTTCCAGCAGTGGGTGAAGACTTTTTTTGTTTTGTTCTGCCTGGCATTCCCTCAATGATCCCTCCTTCCTGTCTTGCATTTAAATTTGGGTTTGGGGGGGGGGCTTATATATGTATTTTAGCTCTGATTTTACCTCTTTTTACAACGTATTTTTATTATGTGTACTCTAATTGTTAGCAGCCTTGGTGGCCCTGATCAGACAGAATGGTAGGATATAAATATGGTACATAAATAAATAATCAAGAAAACTTATTTCACCAAGAGATAGGAGGAGTCTATCATGTATTCTGTGTGGACATAGTCAATGTGGGTGGATAATATGGATTAAGAGTGGGACTCTTTCTTGACCCCATCAATTTTCATTATTCTGTCCCAATCCTTTCCATCAAAATCACTTCAAAGGCTAGAAAAGAGATTGATTCACACATGACCATTACCAAAATTTTCCAGGGCATGGGGGTAATGGGAAAAAAGAAGGGAATTCTTGTTTTATGTTTCTTTGAACCCACTGTTGTCTGTCTACATGTATTTACTTTGCATGGCCTATGGCTGAACCATGGAAATTAAAAAACAAACTGCTATTCAGCAAGTCATGTCAAAGGTGACCGCCATGCCAAACAGTTGACTGTGGGACAAACGCTTACTCTGATTAGAAGGCCTCTTCTGCAGTGCTGCTGTCTCCACAGTTACATACCTGTCTGCAGAAGCCTTTAGTTTATCTTGTCTATGTGGGAAGTCCTAGACGATGCCATCAATCTGAGAGATGAGAGGGATGCTCCCTTGACACCTAAACAAAGGCTATCACGCTGCAAGAAAGAACCATAGCTCTATGCTGAACAAAGTTCTTTTGAACTGAATGATGTTCACACACAAAGTGTCAGAACGGTCGCCATGTTCACATACGGGTTTAGTGCTGTAAGAAATGAAATATGTCTCATGAATGAACCAAAGAGGTTTATCACTCACTGAAGTGATTTTGTGCAATGTGTAAGCTCCTTTGGAAACATTTCACTTACCTTGGGGGCCAAAATACCCAATACGTGTGACACAAGTCAGGTCATAGTTGCCTGACCCAACTTGTAGTCACACATATGATTGGGGGAATTCATCTTCAAAGTATTCCATTGCACCATTTGGCTTGGGGGTAGTCTGAGGTAGGAGGAGGGGCTTCAGGCTTTCCTCCTGCACTGTTTTTGCCAGCAGAAATGGCCATGGGAGGGCCTATTTTCTATTTCCTTGTGCTCTGTGTGTTGGGAAGGAGCAAATAGTCGTCCCATGTGGCTGCTTCCAATGGTGAAAACAGCATAGGAGGGAAGCTAGAAGCCCCCCTTCCCCCTTTACAGCACTCCCAAGACAAACAGAGGAAAGGAACACTTTGAAAGTTAGTTTCCCTAATCATATGTGTGACAACAAAACAGGTTGGCCACCCATGGCCCTCCTTGTGTCACACATATTGGGTATTTTGACCCTTAGCCATACACAGTACGGTACAATAATACCAAGCTACAATAGCCATAGTACAGTGCAGGAGCAAAGGCCTCCACTAGCTCAAAATATGAGAATTTCATTTCTAGGCATCATAGAAAGCACTTTGGGAATTTTGCCCTTGCTTTGTTAGTGCTGCACTGCTGTTGGCAATGCCTTGCACATGTCAAAGAAGCAGCTATAGAGGTAACATGAGTGATTTGCTCAATCTGTTTCTATACTTTGGGGAACAGCAAAACTTGTGCATCTTTCCAGTGAGATGGTATCCCTGATATGGGTTCAGCTCCCTCTTTGCATGATACCCAGAATAGAGGCAAATCAGCCCCATAGCTAGACAATTTTTATGGGGCGGCACTGGGGAGCATGACATCACTTCTGATGTCACAACAGTCTCTCTTAGTTTCTTTTTAATGTTACAAATGGTTGAAATTTTTGGCTGAGTCCTCAAAGTTTTGTCTGCTCTACATTCCAGCCCTGGGTCTGCAGCAGTGTCCCCGGAGATCTGGGGAGTCAGCAAGCGTCAGCATACTCTTTTGGTGGGAGGTGGGGGAGTCAGGCCTCAGAGAGCGCTGCTCAGCTCTGCGCCCTGCACCATCCAGCAGGACACATGGAAGGCCAGTGCATTGCACAGAGAGACTGCTAACAGGCCAGCCTCCCTCCCTTTCTCCAGGAACCAGCAGGCCTGCCAGCAACTGTTGCTGTCCACTGGCATCAGGGAAAGGTCAGTTCTGAAAGCCGTCCTCAACCCTGCGCCCTAGCCCTGCCTGCTCAGCCCACTGCCTCTCTCCCAGGGTGGGCTCTAATATTCAGCAGGGGCATTGGAAAATTGGGAGAGGGTGTTGCCCTGTACACTCCATGCTAGCTATGGCCCTGAGGCAAATCCATTGCACTCATGGAGGTATCCTCTATTACATTTTCACATAACATGAAATGCCCATTCTCAGGGAGCTGTCATTGTACTCAGCTTTTCAGGTACTCTCCTCAGTTAATTATGTTTAGGCTGCTGAAAGATTGTTCAGTTTCTCTGTGGATATGTAGCTAACATTTCAGGTGATAAATACCGAACAAGATATAATCACCTGTACATACAAACCATTTTCTCAATTTCTACCAGAAACACCATTATCTTCCATAGTACCATATTCAGTTTTTCCTTTTCCTTCTTTCCCATATTCAGGCTTTTACTGCCAATTCTTCCTTTTCACCTTATGCCCTTTCCTCCCTGCAGCTTTTGACTCTTGCTAATAGTGTTCAGTGTGTTTTTAGTACCTCCCTTATATCCTTCATGACTACCATGCAGAAATGTGCCATTCTTACCATTTTTTTAAAGACTTAAGGATGAGTTAATCATATCTTCACATTAGAATCAGTTCAAGGCACTCCTGGATGAAAGCTTTTGTGAGCAGCAGGCATATTAATGCATTGTACTTGAAATCACATGCTGTATTGATCCCTGGTTTAATTGCTGTTATTCTAAATGATCAAGAAGGATCAGGTGGTACAGCCAGATCAGCAACCTTAGCAATAAACTTCCAAGCTATCCAGTTATTTTTTTTCCTAGAGGTACCCTTTGCCTCACTTCCTGCTTATAGTTGCCGGGGGAATCTGCCATCTGGATGCAGCCTTAGCTGTGCCAACACATGATACAAGAGAATCTATGTGGTACATTGAAGGAGTGTGGGACTTGGATGTGAGCTGCCTAAATACCCACACAGCTGTGAAGTTTACTGCACAGCCCTGGGCAAGTCACCATTTCCTAGCTTAACTTACCTCACAAGGTTGTTGTGAAATCAAACTGCTATTCTGAGCTTCTCAGAGAAAGGTCAGGATACAATGGAAGCAAATAAATAATATGGAGGGAGCAGATGGCTGCATAACAATGTACGATCACAAATGCAAACTACACAGCATCATCAAACAAAACAGTGTTATGCCAGAGTGAAGACAGGGCCTAAGCTTTATTCTCATCAAGCTTCATTCTAATCAAGAATAAAAGTAAGAACATCTTTAACCATTTTTGGACAGCATCCTCTTTCTCTTATCTGTGTAGCAAATACCTCATTCCCTCTTAGGTGAATTTTCCCCTCACCTATGTGAGAATTGCAAGACAATGAACATTCTACAGCTCTATTTTCCCCCTTCATATGTCCTCTAAAAAGACTGCAGAGCGTTTCAAAAGTGACAGTGTGGTTTCTGCTGCTAAGAGTTCTGTATTTCACATAATACAAAGCGTTTTAGCGTTTTAGGCATGCCGGGTTTCATCACTCTGCTTGTCTTTAGCTTTGGGAACACAAATAAGTTCCAGGAGATCTATCACATGATTAGAGCAGGCCAATCAGTAGGTGCAGAAAGAGAAGTAGTTGCCAAAAGAGCAGATGTGTCCAAAGTCTGTACCAGTTAATTTCGTGACCTACTAAAATCACTCGGAGATTTATACTGCTAATTACTGACTTTGTTTCTGATTTAATCACCCTTTGCTTCACCTTTCTAAAAATGTTAGCAGAGAGAACTTCATACAAAAATACAGCCTGGTGATAGGGAAGATAAAAGGAATACGTATTGCATTATCATTTAGCAAAGTACTTTTGAAGGAATGTTTGGAAATCAAAAGAGAAAGCTTATGTAGTCCAATGCAAGATGAGGATTTTTTGGGGGGGGGCCTTGTCTTATATTTGCATACAAGTTGCAGTTATGTCCAGTAAACATTTGAACATTTGGAGAGCATAATCTTTTTAGGGGTGGCATCTTAATTCATGGTTACCTTCTTTTCAAGTAAATACGGTACTTATAGTGTTTCCTGGAACTAAAATAGTTGGGTGGCTTTTTAATAATTAAATCTGATAGTATAACTGGGATTCCACACAATAAGTAAAACATGCACATCAATGCACCGATTCCTTGCAAGAACAGTCAGAGCTGATGGTAATGGGCATAGGGGAGCCAAAGATGCAACTCAGCATGAGGCAGCTCCCTGATCTTCCCCACATAGCATATCTCTCTCTCTCTCTCTTTCTCATGGGTACATCAGCCCCTGTTTGGATTGTAGCATTATGGGGTGATTCTGCATCTAGCATTTGTTCCACGTTTTCTCAATGTGGAGGAAAAAGCGCAACACAAAACCCTCCAACCCACACTAGGTATTATTAATTGAAACCAGGATCCCTGCACTGTTGATGGCAAAGGGGAAAAAAGAAGTGTTCCTTTAAAATCCTTTAGAGTCTTGGGAAGCCATTGCATGACACTAGCAGACTGCAATGTTGAGGAAATTGTGGCATTTTTGGAAGTTTGGGAGTGCTACTTCAGCAACATATTTTAGGAACAATCACACAAAGTGGTCTTTAATCACACACCAGAGGTCATTTCGGAGGGGATCGCGGGGGATCGCAGTTCCCCCGGGTGAGGTGCGGGTGGGGGGGGCACACGAAGCCCCACCCCCTGCTTCCGGCCGCCCCACTTCCAGCCCTCATTCAGCCAGGAGGAGGCAGGAGAAGAGGGAGGGTAAGTTGCTTCCTCCCCGCCTGTCCCCACCCCTGCCTGCCTGGGGCCAGGGAGGGCCTTGGCGGGGCTTCCTCGCACTCCCTCCGGCCTTGCAGGTCCACCGCCGGGCCCCTGATGTCAGGGGGTGTGGCATATGCTAATGAGTTATGCTAATGAGTTCCCCTAGCTCTTTTTCTACAAAACGACCCCTAAGGGACACGCAAAGAAAGGGTCCCTGATTCAATAAGACACTGAATACCACATGCAAGCATGAAATGGCAGGTCAGGATTTAAAGTATTAACCTTATTCCTTTACCATGTAAAGGTGGAAGTTTAGGGAGGGAAAAAAACCTGAAGAAAAGGATCTGACTTCTACTCAGCAATTCTGAGCAATTCCTCTGGCCACAATCCATCAGGAACTGCTTCTCTGCAAGTCCTGTTGAAACTTGAATTGCACAAGAATACAATAGTAAACGTCAGATAACTTTTGTTATGATGTGATGACACAAATTATTCCGAGTAGGTGTCCAAACATTATCTTTGCAGTTATATAGATTTTCATATCCCAAATATAAAGTTGGTTTACTCCAAAATTCCAAGATGCAAGTGCTCCACAAAGTTACAAAATCCTTAATCTGGCCAATCACAAGATCAAACATTGTTCTCACCTGACATATTACATCTTTTAATCTTTCACACTATTTGTGCCATGTTTGAATGTTGTTATTCTTGGAAGGACCACAGAAACAGAAATTCAATGCATATTTTCAACAATGTGTGACTTCCATTCACATTTAGAGGAAATGGTGATTTAAGCACACTGATTTAATGCTGATTTGATGTTCCTCATCTATTGGGGGAAAAATGCTGGTTATACAGATTATCATATCTTTTGTACTGATTTGCTAACAATGATTCAAACATAAGAGGATCCACATACAAACAATAAAAATATCAGCACTAACAAATATCTTTCAAAACCTATTATTTCCCTAATCCAGGGAAATTTGTTGTCAGGGTCTTAACTCTCTATGAAAGGAATGTTGTTACATTTCAGATCTAAGATTTCCGACAAGGCAGACAATGAACTTTCTGAAAGGCAAGAGCTTTGGTTTGTTTCTTTTTTATAAACTCACAAACATGGTCAGACATAGCTTTCCTTTCAGCCAATTAAGCTGTTTTAAAGCAAACTGGTCAAACAGTGACATCATAGTGGGGGGCCATGGAATCAATTGGATGATATAGAAGGCAGAACATTTAAATGGTGACTTCTCCCATTGTTTCCCCTGTCTGAATCTTTTCTCCTTGGCCAATGCTGCCCGAGTGACCCCATACAATTGGGAGAATTCAAAGCCACTGACCTTAAGAGATGCCATTAAGAAGGCAACTTCAGAATAAAATTTCATGGTTGGGAGCCAACGTACTGTCTCCTTCCAAGTCTTGATGTTGACAATATTTAATCTGTATGCCTTCTTCCCATCATTATCATAGCTTTCAACAGAAGTAAACATAGTAGACAACACAGAGGATCATACATTTCTGTTAATAATTACACCTGTATGTGTTTTTGACACTAGTCCAAAGTAAGATAATTTCACAACACAATGGTGTTGCTTTTTATAGTATGACAATGAATAATTGTAAGAGGTGATTTTCAGTTTACTAATGCAGATTATGGACTTTTTTTCCGACAGCATATATTTCATATGACATCCATTGTCTTCTCCAGCTGCTGGATATAAAATTGGTGAGTTTCAACATCTGTCTAATGACCATACAGTTTCCCATGTGCAAAGAATAGGCAAATTCAAAACATTCTGTTAATAATTGGGGACACTGGGGGAAATGTTCTCTTTGCCATTTTTTAATGAGGACATCAAAACCTGTGTTTAACCAGCCAGCAGATACAAAACAGAACCTTGGGAAACCTAAGAATGTTGCAATTGTTCAGTCATTATCACAGGAAAATACAGCCCATGTAACACTTTCTCTGCAAAGTCCATGGGAGTTATGATATATAGTTAGGTTTTTAAAAAAATAAATAGCATAACTTTAGACTTAACGTCAAGTTCCTAGTTTTTGATATCTTGTGTTTTGCTGCCAAAATGTTAGTGCAAGTGGCTTCAGGGAATGCAGCTTGGAGATTACTCTGTTGGTGAAGTATCACTGAAACCAATCAGAGAATTTTCTCTACCTTTTCAATGTGGCACAAGATCCGCACAACATTTACCACCTCTTTGGGATATGATTTTAGCTACACTTGAGGAAAGAGAGAAGCAACATCCTATGTGCCACTGCAAAGCTTGCATTCTGCCAAGAATAGCCTATTTATTCATTTCTCGATGCATAAAGTATGACTGACAGGTAGAGAGATATCCTTGGAGGTTGTTCTTTAAGTTGAAAGCTTCTTCTCTAAGAGATTTCTCAAAGCCCACACATGTTTCAGATGTGGTTTAAGATCCCTTTTTAAATATAGACAAGCAGTTAATGGTCAAGTATAACTATCTGGAAAACAGGGCTGGATCATATTTGTCTCAGCCATAGGCAGGGTCACCCAGAAATTTACAATCAGAACATACTCACATGGAGGTGCTGCTTGGTGCTCCTTATAGGGCACCTGCAATTTCCATGATTAACACTTCAAAAGAGTGCCTGATCCATAGGAATACAATCACAGAAACTGGAACAGTCAGTATACAGTTGTTCAATGGAGACACTGGTTTATGCTCTGACTACAAGCTCAAATGGAAGTCCTGTTACCAGCATTACACAATAAAATATTTGTGCTTTCCCCAAAAAAATCAGTAATCTCAGTTAATGAGCAAGAATATTCGGATACTGCCAACAGGCTTCATCTTGTTCTGAAACATTAGAAGCCTAATTATGCTACCCTTTTCTTCTGCATGGAGAATATGGTGTTGACCCAGAACTGGGAAACTGGGCTCTACCCTTCACTCACGAGGTGATCTGCGGCCAGCCACTCTTTTGTAACTTAATCTACTTCACAGTGCTGTTGCTATAAGTATAAAATGGAATTATTCCCCCTCCCCATTGGAATTCCTTGGGTGAAGAGTGTGTGGGGGCGTGTTCCTAATTTGGTGAAAACAGGAAAACTCTAAAAGTTTTTATCAGTCTGCAACACCAATATAAATATCATGTCTTTCAGCCATGTTCCATTTGATACAATATTTTAAAGAATTTATGGTTTGGATCATAAGTATTGGGAGTAGAGTCACACTAGAAAAAGGAAGTTCTCCCCTTCCCTGATTCCACTGTAGCCTCTCTGCCCCATGAAATTATGCTCCTACAGGTTAGTAGGCCCCATCTGCAAAGCATGGAGGCAATGTGGAGGGGTAATTAAGAGAAATCACTCTTCCTTCCTCTGTCGATGGAAATACTATTCCATTCCATCAGCAGAACTGCTTTACTTTGACAGAACAGCAACTTAGGATCCAAGCATGTAGCTGATGCCACAACAACAACAAAATTATTTCCCTTCAAGAAACTTAGAGAGGCATCATAGTATGCAAGGCCTAACATCGATGCTAAGGCCGCTCTGTCCATGATAACTCTGTGCCCACTATTACAGCCATGGCACTATTCTAAATACCATTGGTCCTACACATGCTACAGCGCATATGCTCTATCTGGTGTTCTAAACTGGGCATGAGGATAGTGTTTTGGGGATATTGCTATGATTTCTTTGTCATGGATTACCTGGTAAGTAGACAGATGGGGAATGCATGCCTCAGCAGAGATAAAAGCATAGGAAAAACCCTGCTGCATCACCCCAGTGGTCCATCTAGTCCAGCAAGCTGTTTTATGAAATGGCCAACCAGTTACCTTATTTTTATTTATTTATTTATTTATACCCCACCTTCCCCATAAGTGGGCTCAGAGTGGCTTACAAGAGAGCACAAGTGCCCACACATAAAAACAAGATAAAACAATAAAACCATTAATATCAACAAAAATAAAGTGCTCAGTAAAACTAAGATGGTCTCCGAATAAATTACAAGATGATATTGGTCTTCCATTGAAGGTAGTATTGTCCTGTAGTTGGTACATAGCCAGTCCAGTGGTACCAGCGCCACGCAATATTATGGCAGATCTTCCAAGGGCCATCCCCCTAGCCCCATTGTTACCCATGCCGATGGTGGTGGTGGTAGTGGTGGTAATGGTGGTAGTGGCGGCCCCTATGTGAAAGCCTGGCGGAAGAGCTCCATCTTGCAGGCCCTGCAGAACTGCATAAGGTCCCACAGGGCCCTGATCTCCTCTGGGAGCTCATTCCACCAGGTAGGAGCCACCACTGAAAAGGATCTGGCCCTAGTCGCAGCAAGCCTTACCTCCCTGGGGCCGGGGATAAACAGAATAAACAGAGATGAGCACCACCCCCTAGAGTCGGATTCGACTGGATTTCGAGCAAGGGAAACCTTTACCTTTACTTTACCAGAGGAGAGCTGGGGGAATGCTTCCCTATTGATTATCCTGAACCTGGCAGCATATTTTGATTCCATTGTTCACTGGTTTCCTTTTGAACCATCTTCTGGATTTGGGAGTGCGAGGCACTGTCCTTCAGTGGTTAAATGTCTAACTGGAGGACAGGTTCTGGGTGGGGGAAAATGTGAAACTTTAACTCTGACCACTGCAATTATGCCATGATTTACGACAGGGCTCAGTTTTATCCCTTATATATTTTATAATGCACATGTAACCATTATCTGAGGCTATCAGGGGTCTGGAGAAAGGTGACATCAATATTTATTTCTTTAAAACAGGGGTGTCAAACATGTGGCCCGGAGGCCGGATTAGACCCCCAGAGGGCTTCCATCAGCCCCGCAGTGGAACTGGCCATTTCCTGCTTCCAGTTCTGCTGCTGCTGCTGCATCATAGCTTGCTTCACCAGACTCTCTTAATCACTCAGCCATTTCATGTTTTAACCTGGGTCCTAGACTCAGAACTCTGAGCATGAGATTTTTGTGGTGAATGTCAATAAATCAAAAGTAGGTTTGCAGCTTACAGAGCTAATGTCAAAGCATGTTTTTATTTTAAGTAAAAAATAATCTTTGTGTCCTTTATAAAGTTTATATCCCCACTACCTGGCATTACATTTTATGACAGTAAGGCACAGGGAGGGGGGGAAAAACCTGACCCAAAAACTGGAATCAAGAACCACAAGCGTAATAAAAAAGTCAAATAAAGCACCAATATTAAAAACTAAGTTAAAACTTATAATATACAAAAATACATGTATTTATTAGAAAGACAGTTAAAAATATATAAAGGGCCTAATGAAAGCCTTGTAAAAAAGTAAAGGTGGCCTAAACACAAGGGCCAATACACATGACCTGATGCGTTTTATGACACACATGGCCCGGCCCAACAAGGCCTCATTTATGTCAGATCCGGCCCTCATAACAAATGAGTTTGACACCCCTGCTTTAAAAGATTTGTATCCATCTTTTTAGTCACATGAATAATGAGGTGGCTAGTGAAACATAAAGTCGTCTCTCCTTATATATAATTGTATTTTGGTGGTGGCACTTTGTGAACATTCCACTCTCCCAAATCAGTTGGCTCCGTGATGTGTCACTCAGAAGCTGTCCCTATCCACTGGCTGCGTTGCCTGAGTCTCACCTCCAATATTCTAAACAGTTTGCTGTTCCTCTCCCCCAAATAGCCAGTCAGAACACAGAGGTCATTTGCATATGCGGCTTGATTGGCCTTTGCCTCTAACATTCTAAACAGTTTGCTGTTGCTGTTGGGAGTCATTGACTGTGTCCTGAGGTAAAATACATATCCCAATCTTCCCTTAAACGGTCACTGGAGTTGCAAAAATACATATCCCAATCTTCCCTTAAACAGTCACTGGAGTTGCCAATCTCCCTCTGGAGCCTGGAGCTCTCCCAGAAATCACCATGTTCCCCAGCCACAGCACATCATTTCCCCAACAGAAAATTTCCCAGCTATTACAATGGCTGCTTTGGGCAGTGAACTCTATGGCATTATACCCTGATGAAGTCCCTCCGCACCCCAAACCGCACTCCCCAGGCTCTACCCCATAAATCTACAGGTCTGGCCCTCCCCTTAGTATTGCCAGCCTCCAGGCAGCACCTGGAGATCTCCACGATCAGTTCTCCTCGAGCAAATGGTTGCTTTGGGCAATGGACTCTAGAAGAAGAAGAAGAGATTGGATTTATACAATTTATAATTTAATATTGCCAGCCTCCACTTGCACCTGGAGATCTCCAAAGATCAGTTCTCCTGAAGAAAATGGCTGCTTTGGGCAATGGACTCTAGAAGAAGAAGAAGAAGAGATTAGATTTATACCCCGCCCTTCACTATCCAAAGGAGTCTCAGAACGGCTTACAAACTCCTTTCCCTTCCCCTCCCCACAACAGACACCCTGTGAGGTAGGTGGGGCTGAGAGAGCTCTGACAGAAACTGCTCTTTTTCAAGAACAGCTCTTATCAGAACTATCGCTCCCCCAAGGTCATCCAGCAGGTGCAAGTGGAGGAGTGGGGAATCAAACCCGGTTCTCCCAGATAAGAGTCCGCACATTTAACTACTACACCAAACAAGCTCTAGAAGGAAGCTCCAGGTGAGTGTCCCAGCTGTGGCTAGTGAGGTGGCAGAGGGAAGGGGAAAATAGAGGGAGGCAAGCCATGTTTATTTCCTTCTGCTTAGCTATAAGGCAGGGCTGTCTCAAGTCATTTTGCTGTCCGAAGTGGGTAGTATGGGAGGACAGCCTCATGGTAACAGGTATGGTTCCCTCCACCCCTGACTTATGTTGATTTGGGGTTATGCAGTGGCAGCTAAGGTAGAAAAGCACCTCCTCCTATGACATGTCTTCTGGCTTCCAAGGGTCTCCACATCTTTAATAGTGTCAGCGTTGTCTCCACCCTCCGCCATCTTAGCTCAGTTTCGTTTCCACGCTTGCCTTTCCTCCCGCTCTGTCTTCCCCTCTTTGGCGATTTCCTCATTGAAAAACAGGCTTACCAGAGCGCTTTTCAGGTGGAATTACTCAGCGTATCGTGAGCTATAAATTTCTGCTTTTTTTAGCGTTGCATTTGATGATTGTACGTTCGATCATCTGCTTGCTTGGGGTGGTTCGGGAGAGAGCTCTCAGATCAGGCGTCCATCTTAGCTCGTGCGACGCCACCTCCAATCTCTTCTCTTCTTCTTCTTCTCTTGTTGCAGTTCTTCCCACAACGGGCTTTACTCCTAGTCAGTAATAAACCAAGTAAAACCCATGCAATATAACATCACCTGAAAGCAATTTAAATATCACCAATCCCACCAGAAATAACATCTAGTATAGGATGTGGGGGGAAAGCAAACCATAAGAAAGCATAACTAATTGGTGTTATACAAGTAGGCTATCCCACTTTATCCTCACATCAACCTTGTGAAGTACATTGGGGTAGGACATCCATCAGGCTTCATGGCTATACAGGTATACGAATTAGCCCACTGTCTCCTATACACATTGGCCGTGGCTCTTTAGAAAGAACCATGCCACTAGTACTGTGAACCCAAAAAGTCCTTAGTGTTGTTTTTCTCAAACAGCTTCTATTTATGCCATATGGCAGTCTTCTTTTTAAACTGAGGGGAGTTTCAAAAGCAGCATGTGATATGGCATGAGAGAGTTTGCTGTTTTAAAGGGAAATAGCCAAAAATTCCACTATAGCATGACCCTTATATGATCTTAAACAAGATATTTGAATACCCCAGGCCTGAGTGACCATTGTTGACACTATTTTGACTTAGATATTTCAGTGATATCTGTTCAAAGTCAATGTACAATCAGTCTGGTAAATGTGATACCAAATCTCAAATGGCTACAGAAGGATGCTCACAAGCGCTCTTTTTAATGTTGTCCCTTCTCCTGAAAAGCAGCATTGGTGAGTGGCAATCCAAGCTGCTGTCTTTGCTACCATTGTAATCTGAGACTATAGGCTGATTTCGTACTAGAGCTGCCTCGATGTTGCGCCGCCGTTTGCCCTGATACTATTGGTCAATTTCACACCCGAAGCCGCGGGGCTGCATTTGACCTGTGGCTTCGCCCTATTTCCTCCACAGTTTCATGATCCTCAAAAAACAGGATCATGAAACTGCAGGGAAAATCAGGCGAAGCCGCGAGTCAAAATGCAGCCCCGCAGCTTCGGGTGTGAAATTGACCGATAGTATGGGGGCAAATGATGGCGCAACATCGAGGCAGCTCTAGTGCAAAATCAGCCTATAGTGTTTTTTCTAAAGAACATCAAAAGTGCTATGACAGAGGCATTTCTGCCATGGGTGTACACAAATTTCTTTAGCCTATCTATCTCCTTTGGTTAAACAGCTATGACAGGTGTTGTTTTTTTAAAAGTACTACAAAAACCTGCTCGCCAGCAATGATACTGAGATCAAAGCATACACCACAGGAAATGATGACCCTTTTCTTATTGCCACTTTCCAGTACTGTGGGGGAGGGGGTATAATCTGTCTCTGTCCTTATCAGAAGAGAATGGATGCTGCAATTCTTCATCATATTGTGAGGTTTGGTTTTCCTGTGTCTGTTCCTATTTCCTGGCAACTTGCTACTGTTCCTGTGTAGACGCATGTTAAACATGATGACTTGCTGTATAGAAGCCATGTGCTGTCATAATGTAACATCATTAAACAAAGTGTTTAGAGCACTTTTCAGCTGAGCCAGAACATGAACAACAAAACCCGCCAATTACAGTGTCATTTACTGTAGTTGTTAAGGTTTCAAATGTCTCCAACTTTCTCTGGTAGGCCATATTGAGCATGTCAGAGTGAACATCTGAGATAACGATTTGCTAGGCAATGTGCAATTCTCACTCCCCCCCTTTTTAATATCAGAGAAGAAAGAGTTCTTTATAATAATTTGGCTCAAATGTCTACACACATTGCTCCAGCGTCTGTAGCAGCATGTGTTTCTAGGATTGTTCTGGAAGAGAAAATGCAGAAACAGCAGGGAGCAGAAGATAAACAGGCAATTCGTGACTCATTAAAACCAGCATTGGTAGCCAACATTGTGGAGTGTGTGAAGGCCCCAGATCCAGCTCGCCTATAAACTTTTCTTTACCAGCTGGACTTAGCATCTGTCAGAGTTTGGAAGGAGAGATAATCTGGTACAAATGATTTCAGTGTGTCGCATTTATTAACCTGCCACCTTACATAACACTGCTGCTGATTGGGAACTCGGGGAACTGTTTGAACAATGACACAGCTTATTGTTGCAATGTTACGACTTTGCTGTTAAAGACGCCTTTTTTGGGGGGGAAATCCAACAAAGACAACAGAAAAATTATACTAAAACTAACTCAAATAGCAGCAGTGCAGAGAAAGGGACGAGCCAGGGTCTTATTCCAAGATGATTACTTTCCCTTCTCTGTGTTTTTAAAAAAAATTTCACTGCAACAAATAAATAGGAAAACTTTTAAAGCGAGCAGCCACATTACCCATTAGACCTACTCGTAAACAAAACAAATACCACACTGAGAACTCTCATGCTTAATTCTGCCCTCTCCCGCTGTTCCTCATATCTGATGTAATTTGGTAGGCAAATACTCTGATTCTAACAGCATAGATTGCAAAACTACATATACTCATTTGGTCAGAAATCTCACTGATTTCAGTGGGAGTTACTGCTGAGTAAACATGCGTTGGACTGACATAAAAGTAGCTATCAAAACCTCTCACAGCATACATTGCAAAAGTAAACATTTTCATGTGTATTAAAATTGCAAAGTGCATTAAACATTTTAAATTCATCATTGTCCTTTAAAGCCACTTCAAAATACTAATCCTGTGCTAATTAAACCTGGTGACTCAGATTCCCCTTATGATTCAGAAGTGTTCTGAACCTATACAGGTCTTTGTACTGCTATACTAAACTTCCTTGCCAGCCCATAGACTCGGTCTCTATTTACACTGGAGTAAGCAATCTACGGCTGCACTCCTATGCACACTTACATGGCAGTAAATCTCACTCAACTCAATGCAGCTTACTTCTGAATAAACCTACATAGGATTCTGCTAAAATAATTGATTAACTGCCTTGACAGTCAGATTTTGCCTCACCTACGGGGGGGGGCATGATTTTAAGCATGAAAACAGGGAAAGGGGGGGAGGTTTAAATAGCATATCATCCCACTTCTGATTGCAGTTCTCAATAAAGTCAGAAGGATCACAGAAGTACATGTTACATACAGTTCCACATCCTCATGGCCTTTGTTCCAGATTGCAAAAAAGTCCACAGAAAAGTAATGAAGTAAACACCAATATTGACTTTGCCACCAAACCTGGGCTTTGTTAGAGATTGTGTGATAAAGAAAATTTGCTAAGCAGTGCCTATTTGTTCCTGTTCCATATCTGTTGCCAGCAATTTCAAATTAATGGATATGTTTATTCTTTATTACAAAATGTGCACATATTAACTTATAAAATATGGATAAGCTGCTTCGGGAAGCAAAATACAGAGCTGCCATTTAAAAATAAAGAAAAACTGCAGAGACTTTGCGAAGCAGAGAAGGGAGGAGGCAAGCAAAGAAATACCTCACATTTCATAATGGTTAGCCCATTATTTGTAGTTTTGAAACTTTATTGGTCCCTGATCTAATCTTTTCTGAGTATAAAAACATTAACATATGGTTTAACGCAGCACAGGGCTGGAAAGTCCATATCCCAAATGCGCATTGTATGCAGGGTGACATTCACACTAAATATCATCCCATCGGGTCTGTACTCCATTTTACCTGGGATTGGAGAGCCATGAAATCTCTGGAAAAGTTGTTCATGAGTCTGAACCAAATGGTGCACAGTGTACTGAGATAGTAACAGTGTATGCTCCTGCCAAAGGTTGTGGCTCAAATGTCTCTCTAAGTAACATTAAAAATCTGCTGCTTCATGCCTATGAATTTCAATATTTATAGTGTTCAATAAAATGGTCCACTGTCAGAGAGAGATGTGCCACTGTGCACTCTCTGAGCAGATGGGCTGCAATATGGCACATTTACATGGACCAGCTGTGGAGTGCAGAAATGAATGCTGGTCATAGGCAAGGTACAGCCGCCACATCTGGAATGCTAACAGACTGGCCTCTGTATCCATTGTAAAGTTTCCTGCAGAAGGATGCGCTCTGATTTAAAGCTGCTCACCAGTGTACCTTAAACTGCATCAAGAGTCCTCATTAACACAAGAGACTACAGTGAGGTTTAGGGCCTGGAACTTCTCTGTTGGGCATCTGTTAGAACACAAGAATGGTACTCTGTAGTCTATTGTAGAAGCACCCCAGGGAGAAATTCTTTCATGTACAATGCTGTGTTCGAAATTTAACTTCTCTCTTGTTTTCTTCCATATATGATGGAGAATATAACATGGTCTGATAATAAAAGACAACACATATGCTAATATGGAAGTATTTTAAAAAATATTTCTATACACTGGAAACTTCAATATTCCTGCCACATAAATAAAATAAATGTTTTTCACTGAATTTTATGTATCATACCTTGAAAAATCTAGTGCTCTCAGGCTGTTCAACACATTATGCTGAGGCAAATTCAGGGTTGCCACCCAGTGTACATTCAACAGCAACTCCATGATGAATGTGCTTTTGTGATATGCATATATGTATATTCATTACATTCAGGCTTTATATTTGTTAATGTAATATGATTAAAGAATTATAGGTGAACTCTTAAAATGTAACATGTGAAATGGCCTGTAATTCACATTTTTCCTCTGTTAAGTGGGCTTGAATATCATTTGGACTTAGAATATTATGCTGATACTGCAGTTTAAAATTAATTAATTGGGCACACTCATTTTCTGAGATCAGAAGCTAAAATGTTTTCTCATTACAATGTACAATGAACCTTTATTCATCCTAATGTTCTAGGAGAACTCCAAATTGTTTGAAGAATTGGTACGTGGTATGACAATGAATTACAGCATTGTCTTGCCCCATGGAAGCCAGTCAGAAACTAGGGTTGCAAGTAGAGACGGGCACAAACTGGCTCACAAACAAAAGTTCAATATCAATTTTGGCCAGTTCATGGTTTGCAAAGTGAAGTTCATGGCAGGTCAACTGCCACAAACTTTCCATGAACTTTCAAGCTGTTTGTGGAGGTTCATGCTGGTCTGTGAACGAATACATTTCCAGACAGACTGTCTCCTCTCAATCTAAATGTTTACACAACTTCAAAGCAACATCAGGGGTGGAATATGGAGGGGCATGTATATGTCTCTGGCTCGCCCAGAATCCATTCTATACACTCCTGAACCGCCTGAACTTGCACCTGGCAAAAGCATGGCTTTGACTTACCAAACTGCTGCCTTTGCAATCAGAAGGTGAGGTGAGGAAGGAGGTAGTCCAGCAGCCTTGTGCTGCCCCAGGCTCTTGCCAGCTTGGGGGTTGGTGTGAACTAGAAGCTTCCTTTGTAAGCATCCATGTATGCAAGAGATTATGCGGGCTCCTTCTTCTGGTCCATTTAGATCTTGTCCTAGTGAGGATTTAAAGATCAGCTCCAGCTGGTCAATGGCCATGTGCTTCTGCGTTGGTTGTTTAGTGATACACCAGCCAGCCTTAGATCAAGGGAAGCCTGCACCTTTTGCCCGTGCCCCGGCTTTTATTGTTTCCCTAGAAAGCACTTTTCTGGGGGGGTACCTTCTTTGGGGAGGCAAGTAGAGGAGAGTCAGCTGGAGATCTCCTGTGAGTTTGATGTCTCTAGTTTGCACAGAATCTGTTCTATAGAGTCACAAACTTCATGAACTGAACCAGTTAATTTAGCCCCTAAAAGTTTGCGACGGTTTGTGGTTCACAAACTGGGCATGCCACGAACCATTAACCCAACCACAAGATATAGTGGGTTCATATAATACCCCCTGACACCTAGAGGCCAATAAGCAATTAATATAAAATGCGGGGAACTGTGTAACGGTTCCGGGGTGAGTGGGAGAATCGGAGACATTTACGCCCAAATGATGAGCACTCAAGGCCAGCCAGCCAATAAAGAGCAAAACCAAAACACAGCTGCGGAGCAAAGCACATTCCAGCAGAAAGGAAAATAACCCTATTGTGGGACTACCCAACAGGTTCATCCATTTTATCATTACAACTCTATGAGTTAGGTTAAGATGACTAAAAGGGTGGGTGTAGCAGAACATGACTGGCAGAGTGGGGATTTTAATTGGCAGAGTGGGGATTTTTTAATACAAGGAACCCCAAGGCCCTGCTTTGGGTACCCCTGCCTTCTGGTATTAGGTGGGTGACAAGGAGCATCTATGCAGTGACACCAGACTCTGAAACTTATGCAGTGACACCAAACTCTGAAACTATCTCCCCATGGAGACTCATGTGTCCCCTTCTGTTGCCATCTTCTGCCAGTGAGTGAATATTTTTAAAATTTTGACTTCTGGTTTTTGGCGGCACGATGGTGGATGCGACCCTGGTGTGCTCCCAGGGTCACAATCCAAACACCAGCGGATAGGAGGGGTGATTGTCTGCTACCCCCCCCGGAGCCCTTATGTTTGGGCTCCTAGCCATGGGGCTTTTGAGGAATTGCCTCTTCGCTGGCTCGATGCCGGGGAATCGAGGCTTCCCTCCGCCCTGAAAGTCCTACCGCTGTGCAACTGCATGGCTCTAGAGTCGCTGACCGCGACAAGCACGTGAAGATCAGGCATTTTACATGTACCTGAGGTGGGTCCTAGGACCAACGATGAACTGTGAGTTGTGGTAAAAGCAAAACACTGAGTTTTGGCTAGAAAGCCCCTCTGATTTAAGCGAGCGGGGGAGGGAACTCCCAGACGATATCCAAGCAGATCATTTTTAAAAGAGGGTGCTGGAAGTAAAAGCCATAGAACTGATTTAAGAAGCACACAAGAGTGCAGTAAAGCATTCTGGTGGAAAACAGAGACTTTAGCAAAATTTTCTAAAAGTAAACAATTCTCAAAAATGGCGGGGCGGAGAGGCGAGAAAGAGAAACCATCGCAGCTTAAGCTTCCTTCGGGAAGTAGAAGGCCGAGACTGGAAGTTATCAATGAGCTTTCACAGCTATTAGCTGTGCCCTCTGCTGCACCAGATGACAAATATCAATCAGCAACTGACTACTTTGAACCAGAACTTTGCTGCACAACAACTGGAACTGAATGAAACCAAGAAATTAACAGAGCAAACAGCAGAAACACTGAAGGAAGTTAATGCCAAATCTAAAAAGGTGAAAAAAGCATGTACAGGAGTTGGAAAAGAAAAGAATTACTGACGAATCTCAGCATTTGCAACTACAAATGGAAAAGGTTCCTGAGACAAAAGGAGAGAATCTAAAACAAGTATTGGGTGATCTACTTGCACCAGTGGCAGATTTGAAAATGGAATATCTTCAAAGTGAAATGGATGTGGTCTACAGATCATATTCAGAATATATTAAGAAAAATAATCTGCCTGGAGTAATAGTGGTTAGATTCCCAACAAGATATGTGAGGGACCAAATCTTGAAAACAACATCCGGAATACCCCTGAAAATCAACGGTAACACCATACGGATACTAAAAGACATTCCATTTGAAATTAGAAAGAAGAGGAAGAAATTCAAAGACTTGGAATTGTTTTTACAGACAAACAACATACAATACAAATGGTTAGTTTCCGAATTCCTACTCTTCTGAATAAATGAAAAAGAAAGAAAGAATTGACTCTGTTAAGAAAGCAAATGAGTTCTTGAAGCAGCAACTGGGAAGGTCTGGAGAAGTCGACAAAGATGATGACTAGGATAAACAAAGTGGTGAAAACTCTTCTTCGACTACTGAGGAGGACTCTGATTCGGAGTTGGGGGCTGTGGCCCCCAAAAGAGATTATGATTTGAGGAAAAGAAATGCTAAGAAATGAGATGCTGAGGAACTCTGAATTCCACCCTTAAGAAGCTACATTTAAGTTTGATGCTTTTGTGATTGCCTTAAACAGTAATTGATATCGGGTTTGGGGAATATTGGCTAGATTTAAACATTCAAGCTCATTGTATTAATAATAGATTAGATTAATCATTTTATAAGCTTATGTAATGATCTTCACTACTTGGGTTTTTAGTGGTTAACTTTCCTTTCTCCTTTAGATATTAGATTCCCTTTCCTATTTTCTTTGTAGTTAATAGAAAAGCAATTTAAAAAATCTCCTTCAAGGGGCCAAAAAAAAAGATTTTTTAAATTTTGTTTGGCATCCTCAGTGATCCATCCTTTAAGCTTCCCAACTCTAGGATGGGATGTTTCTGGAGATTTGGGGGCAGTGCCTGGGGAAGGCAGAGCTTGGGGAGGGGAGGGAGCTGGGCAGGGATGTGATGCCAAAAAGTCCACCCTCCAAAGCAGCCATTTTCTCCAAGGGAAACTATTTCTGTAGTCTGGAGATAAATTGTAATTTCAGAACTCCAGGTACCCCTGGAGGTTGGCAACCCTACCCTTTTCACTGCCCAGTGTTTTGGTGTTTTAATGTTGTGGCTCAAGTGGTTAAGACGCTGAACTGCAGGCTGTGGAA
This sequence comes from Gekko japonicus, assembly GCF_001447785.1. Classification (NCBI taxonomy): domain Eukaryota; kingdom Metazoa; phylum Chordata; class Lepidosauria; order Squamata; family Gekkonidae; genus Gekko; species Gekko japonicus. The sequence continues at coordinate 58,563 of NW_015163199.1, read as the reverse complement.
GGTCAGTAGTTCAGCGGTTCAAGACCCGGGTGCCGCAAGACAGGGTGAGCTCCTGTCTCTAGTTCCAGCTCCTGCCAACCTAGCAGTTCGAAAGCAAGAAATTGCAAGTAGATAAATAGGGACCACTTCGGTGGGAAGGAAACAGTGTTCCGTGCGCCTTGGTGTTTAGTCATTCCGGCCACATGACCACGGAAACGTCTTCGGACAGCGCTGGCTCTTCGGCTTTGAAACGGAGATGAGCACCGCAACCCTAGAGTCGGATTTGACTGGCTTTCGAGCAAGGGAACCTTTACCTTTACCTTTACGTGTATTTCAGCTCTGGTTTTAATTGGTTTAATGATGTGGGTTTTGTTGCTTTTAATAGTTTTTAAGATGTGATCTTATCATGAATGTTTTTAGTTTGTTAGCCATCTTGGTGACCCTCATGAGGGCAGAAGGGTGGGGTGTACCTTTTGTAAAATAAATAAATAAAAAGTCTCAGTCTAACATTTTAACCATGACTTACTAAGTTCTCCAGGTTTTCATGAGGATAACATGTAGGAGGGGGAAACCATGTACAGTTTGGTATAGTGGTTAGGAGCACGGACTCTAATCTGAGAGGACCAAGTTTGATTCCCCACTCCTCTACATTCAGCTGCTGGGTGACCTTGGGCAAGCCACAGTCCTCTCAGAGCCGTTCTCTCAAGAGCACTTCTCAAAGAGCTCTCTCAGCCCCACCTACCTTACAGGGTGTCTGTTGTGGGGAGAAGAAGGGAAGAAGATTTTAAGCCGCTCTGAGACTCCTTCAGGTAGTGAAGGGCGGGATATAAATCCAGTCTCTTCTCTTCTTCTTCTCCTCTACACTTGAAGGAAGGAAAGGATATATAGAACTGACAGCCTATGTTGATGTGACAGCAGAACACACATGCTCTAGCAGCTGTTAAGCAACACACTGACTGTGGCCCAAAGCAATTTTTACCCAGCTCTTACCCTGTTAACATGGAAATCTTGTCACACAAGGCCCTTAATGGCATTGTATCCATGTATATTCAGGACCAGCTCCTGCTTTGTTCTGCAGTGACAGCAAATCCTTCAGAAAGTGCCACCCCGCACGCAGCTAAATTGGCAACTGCCCATTCACATACATTCTCTGTGGCAGCCCCCACAGTATGGAAAGGTATTGGAGCCCCCACAGTATGGAAGTAACCAAGGCTATTAGAAAGCCTCCATACATCTATTGTTTTGTAAAATATGTGAAACTCAGGCCCCGTTCATACGAGGCAGTTTGGGCCGGATTGGAGGCGCATCAGACGGGCGCGATCCCAAGGCAACATCTGCCTGGCGTCGCGCTCCCGCCTCCAACCCGGCCCTTCCCCCGATGAAGCGCCTCAAATTACTGCGCATGCTCGAGCATGCGCAGTACGGCAGCCTCCGCCTCCAAGTGTATCGTCCTCCCCGGCATCTGATCGTGCCGGGGAGCAACGGAGCGCGGCAACCGAGATCCGTGGGATCCCGCCGGGGCATTTCTTTTTTGGCGCGGCTTTTAAAAGCCGCGCCTCGCCCCGTCTTTTCCCTGCCATGTGGCAGGGGCCTCAGTTGTTCAAGAGAGAATTATATTTTGTAATCCACTTGCTGATTGACTGAATAGTTTTATTTAATTAGGAATCTTTGCTGTTAGATTCAAATATTAGAGGGATAGAATTATCATTCAAATGTTATATTTTGTAATCGGCTTACTGCTTAATTTAATATTTCTATTGTACTTGACTTTTAATCCACTTTGAGTTCCAGTGTGAAAGCTAGACTATATATTAGATTAAATTAAATTACTGCTATCTGTATGTGCTCCTGTGCATGCATGTCAATCAGAAATTGAACAGGAGAAGCTAGTTTCAGAGGGTAGCTGTGTTGGTCTGCAACACTACAACTAGACCAGAGTCCAATAACACCTTAGAAACCAACAAGATTAGGGTGTGGGGGGGTAATAAGCTTTCAAGATAAAAGGAGCTTTGACTCCCGAAAGCTTACACCCTGAAAATCTTGTTAGTCTCTAAGGTGCTACTGGACTCGAATCTAACAGATGAAGCATTTCCCAGTTTGTGGGGACAGTATAAAGCTACAGCTGATGAAAAGGCCTGTCCCAGAGAAAAAGCTGGTGATCATGAACCTTGCTACTAGCACAATCTATTCCATCGATCTTCACAGATAATGGGACAAGCAAAGATGGTGAATCATTGGTATCCATTCCTGGTCTTTATGGTAAACCTGTTTCTTGACTGTGGTACATTCTGTGCAAGGAGAAAAGCATTCTTTCTCAGAGAAGGGTAGGCTAGAACCCTTTTTCCAGGCAGTCAATCACACAAAACACATGAATTCTGAAGTGGTATAGCTCAGAAAGAGATTCACTGTTTATCTGCTATTTGTAGGTTCTGTGCCATGCTTGGCTGTAAAACATGTTGAACAGTAGGCTAAAACAGTAGCACCTGATATCATAAAAATACCAGTTACTTAAAATTTGCAATATTAAGAAAACTCTGATCAAGGCCTAAAAATATTCAAAAATCCCCAACATCTCCTAGGTTAGCTCCATCCAGATTATAACTACACTAAGGCATTTCTTAGATACCTTCTTGGTACAGGAGGGCCAAGAATAGATTTTGACTTACAGTCTTCTAATACCATCTTCAGAGTTGGCACCTTGTTAAATTTTTTAAAAAATAGAACTTATCAGCTACCACCACCCCGTAGGCATTTGGGGGTTCTAAAAGTCTTTATTTAAAACCCAAATACATTGTTAGTACTCTGTGGGGAACCTGAAGTTGCTGCCCTCTTTCTCCTAGGTCCCTCTAAGCAGTGACTCCTCTCCTTAAAATGTACACTGCATTGGCTTTGGTCTGCTCCCTAGTGGTTTCTGGTTTGCTCACTGCTAAATCATTTTAGGTTCATAGAGTAAGATTACCAACAGTCTGACTGACTGTGCTCCTATTTCTGATTGCGGAAACCTAGATAATTTTTTTTTAGTAACCCCAGCATTTTCAAGTATGCTGTATGAAAACAACAGTGAAATAAATTACAAGGGATAGAAGGAAATGGTAAACATATAAGCAAGATGATAATGGGTTGCAATACACATCAGGGTCAGTCAAACGGGCAAGGGCTTCAGGTGGCCCAGTAAGGAATGCCAACTCAAGAAGACAGACATACTTTACAGTCATAACCTCTTGAACCTCTGCTGTATCCAGCAGCTGAGCAAATTCCCTGTGGTGTTTCCAGAGCTGCTGGGACCTGGCTTGTTCCCAGCTGCTCAAATGCAGGTGTCTAGATACATAGCTCTCAGAATGCACCAGATGCTATGGTGTGTAAGTGCCATTAAGTCGCTTCCGACTTATGGCGACCCTATGAATTAATGACCTCCAAAACATCCTATTGTTAACAGCATTGTTCAGGTCTTGCAAACTGAGGGCCGTGGCTTCCTTGATTGAGTCAATCCATGTCATGGGTGAATGGACAGTGAAATGGCAGGTGGAATTCAATGTAAGTGAAAGGTAATGAATGTTGGGGGGGAACCCTAATACATGTATACTGATGGGTTCGTGAGCTGGTGATGACAGACCACGAAAAAGATATTGCTTTTGTGATGGTTACCTTCTTGAAAACATCAACTCAGTGTGCAGCAATGATAAAAAAGACAAATTCTATGCTAGAGATCGTCTGAAAAGAATACAACTGCCAGTATAGTAATGCTCTTACACAAGTCCCTGGTGCAGCCATATTTGGAATACTGTCTAGACTTCTGATCACTACATCTCAAAAATGACACTGAAGAGTTGGAAAGAGTGCAAAAAAGGGCAACCAAAATGAACATGATTGAACTACCTGTCCTATGAGACAAGGCCTTGGGGGAGGGGGTTACTTTCGACAACTATTACGGATAAAGTGTTTGCATCAATGGGGATTTATTTATTTACATTATTTATATTGTTTATAGTCCACCTTTCTCACTGAGGCTCAAGGCAGATTACAGAGTGTAAATCAATATAATTAACAAGATAGAATTTACATTGGGTTAGATCAAATTGGTTTAATGACAGACAAATGATGTAGAACATGAGAAAACTAATACATGTCAGTAAATCTAGCTAAGACCCAAGTTGTATTGACTATATCCTATTTGGTTGACATCAAGAAAGCTTTTGACAAAATTACCTGGATTTATCTAGAAGAAATTATATCAGCTTTTGTGATAGGTGGTGCATTTTAAAAACAATTTATATGGTACTGTTCAAGAGCAAGAGTAAAAGGAAATGTCCTTTCTGTTACAAAGGGGAGTAGGACAAAGTTGTCTCTCCATTATTATTTAAGTTTTTCACCATGGTTTTTGTTGTAAGGATAAGACAAGACAATTGTGCCAAAAGCATTATGTATGATGAGGGAATTGAAACTGAGATAACTATGTGTACTGATGTTATAATTTCTACAGTTACAAATCCAAGGAATCTATCACAGTCTTGATAGAGGTAGCAACTAGGTTTGCTGCCACTTCAGGTTTATAAAATTAATGGACACACAATCATCCTTAAAAGTCCTGCCTCTCCTCCAGGTCTCTGAACCAATCCTTGTGATTTTGTTGCTGTAGATTTTCCGGGATGTGTGGCCGTGGTCTTGGCATTGTAGAACCTGACGTTTCACCAGTAACTGTGACTGGCATCCTCAGAGGTATAAACACAGAAAGATGGAATACTCTCTGTGTCAAGGTGAGAAGAAAATGGTAGGCAGTAAATTTATATCTACTCCAGAAGGTGGGTAGGGCTGAGTCATTGTCTTGTAGGAGTTCCCCAGGCTATGGACATGCTAATGGGGAAGCTTTCCTGAGGAGGTTCTTTTGCTTCCTGAGGAGGTTGTTGAAATTCTAATCTTATCTGTAGTGCTATTGTCTGATGTAAAGCCTTTTGTGTTTTTTTCTACAGCAACTAATGAACTCCGGCCATGAAAGCCTTCGACAACTTGTGATTTTGGTTTCATGAAAATCCAAGTCGTTGTCAGCCAATCAGAGCCCATGGAATTCTACTGGGTGAGAGGGGGTCAGCCAGCCTCAGCTTTGGCCAGGGATTTTGTGGCTCTGGAAAGGAGCATCAGCTTAGCCAGGACTTTACTTGGCTTTTAGTTAAGGTTTGGAGGTTGGCTTATGGAAGAAAGCTTTTTGTGTGTGTGGCAGAAATAAGCATCCTGTGAAGGGCCCGTCATTCCTAACTGATACTATACATTCTGTAGAAAGGTGCACTGTGTGGGAAAAGAGCAGTCTTGAACTTGCTGAGGTAACCTCACTGGAGAAAGGTGAATCCTGTCTCCCTTCAGGGTTTATTTACTTTATTTGGAAAACAGTTTTACTTGAAGACATCCACAGTTATCCTATTAACAGGTACCCTATTAAATATTTTATTTTCTGTTAAATAAAATATTGCTGTTCATTTCCATCTGAGTCTTATCTCTCTAGTCAAATATTTAGGAGAATGTTATTTCTATTTACCCCAACTGATAACATATATAATTACGCTATTAAGTTAGCTGCCATCCTCTGCTGGTTTAGAAATGGTTGGATAAGTTAAAAAAATTGCTTAGGCTTGCAAAATTTCATACGTTTACCAATTACACAAAATACTCAGTTTGCAGATGTATCCAAGCTTACTGATTACAGAGCTGGCTTGGCTAGATTGATAGATTTTACTAGTGATTGCCCAATTACGTCTGGCCCACTGGTGGACCTCCTGATGGCACCTGGGTTTGGGTCACTATGTGACACAGAGTGCTGGAGTGGATGGGTCACTGGCCTGACCCAACATGGTTTCTCTTGTGTTTTTATGGCCTTCATGGGGATTAAACAAAAATTAGAACCACTCATGGTTCCAGTCTTTGTGGATCAGAAGTTTGATTCAAACCATGTGTGATGGACTGTGCTGTAAAACCTCATAAGTGCTGCGTAAACATGTGAAGGATTGTGAAGGGTTAATGCCTCACAGAGCCAGAGAGCCTTGAGTGACAGGCTGCTCAAAGGGATTTGACTGGTTAGCATCAGTTGAGCAGGAAGACTTAAGAACTGACTGCTGAGGATAACTCAGTTTAGCTCTGAAGAGAACACAGTTTAACTCTGACTGAGAACTGGAACAGTTTGGCCATGGCTGAGGAGAGTTTAGCACTGATTGAGAAAAATTTAACACTGACTGAGGACTCGGAAGGTTGGCAAGGAAGAGTGGGAGGATTGGGGGAACACCCCCCCCCATTCAGGCCAGAAAAAGTGGTTAGATCTTCTAGTTAGAGAACTGGAGATAGCTCAAAGAGTGGAGAGGTATTCCTGCCTTCTGAAACCTGAAGAGTCAGTTAAACTCAAGAAAGTGAACTGGAGTGTTTAGGAAACACTGAAACAAAAGCCTCTCATCTTTAAGATTCTAAGACTTTGCGGAAAGCTTTAAAGTCTCACTTGCTGGAAACACATGCATGTGAAATTACTAAGTTACCTCAGAGTTCATTATTCCGTTATCTCAGACGTTTTACCCCGATTTCACCTGACCTTTCCCCCTTCTACATTAAATAAAATATTTTATTTTTGAACATTCTAAAACATCTTGTGTGCCATTTTCAGAAGTTTAAGTTAAAGAGGTGATCTTGTCTCTTCCCCCAAGTTCCTACACTGAGCCAGCAGCAAAATACAATTAAGTGACAGGGTGGGACAACCATAGATCTTCAGAAATAGATACAGGGGCTGCTCAGCCAAAAAGGAGGGGAAAACAGAGGGAAAATCCTGCATCTGAGTGAGGGAACAGGGCTAGGTTGTCATACCATGCAATATCAAGCAGATATTTCTCAAACAAATTTTAATTAACTATTGCATCCCTAGTTAAGGCACAGGGATTTATAGCAAGGATACAAGAGATATTAATGGGATCAGAAACTCAGACTGTAGAATATAAAAATAGATGTAACTGATTTATCTATGAACATCATGGATGAGAGTTATCAGAAAATCATTGGTGAATATGGGTGTTAGAGAAAATGTCTTCAAAATGACACACAGATGGCATTATATCCATTTCATCTATATCTACTACATTCTACTGGAGATCCAATAAGCAAAGAGGAACTTTATATCACATCTTATGCTTACATCCACTTGTTAAGTCTTTCTAGACTAATACTTTTCAAAGTTTCATAGAAATAACATGTAGCAAAACTCCCTGTGATCAAGAATTGCTTTATTGGGATATTTTCCTAAAAGGTAAGATGTTCATTAAAAATGTATTGGTTTATTGGTTACAACTAGAATAAAAATTTATCATTACAACTAGAATATTAGTTGCACAGTTATTAGACAAACTACCACAGACTGAGCAAGGGTTTCATGATTTGGCATGTATTAAATAAATGAACAGCATACAGACTTCTCTGGGAAGGAAATGCATTTGCAAGGTTTAAGAGTGTTGGAACCCATTTGTTGTGTTTTGGAATAAACATAAACCAGATCAATGTATAAAGAGATGAAATCTGATTATGTGTATGATTGGTTGTGTATAGCAGGATGTGAATACACCGATTTCTTTGGTTGACAATTGAATGTGGATGAGGATATATTTATAAAAATAAGTTAAAAATGAAAACCCAAACAGCAGTTTATTTAGTTAGGAAATTAAATATGCTTCCTTTCCAGTGACCTCCACAAGGTGCCTCACAAAGTAAAAACAAATAAAATGAAATCAGAAAGCAATTCTTCATTTCTCATTTGAAAAGGAGCTTATTTATTAAATTGAAAGGTATTTCTCACTAGTTTCTGAAAGATTCCCAAGTGCTGGGTGCAATTTCTGATGTGGTACAGAGAAGCTGCTATTTTAGAACTTAAAATTTCTACAGTGTACATATGTTTAGAAATCAGAGCAATTATTTCCAACATTAGCCTTTTATTCTGATTTCTCATAAAATACAGAGGCAATTATCAACGAATTTATTTCCAGATTTCCACATTCCACAACATCTTCAGATGATTTGGGTTTACTATATGATATGTTCAGGTGGGTAGCCATGTTGGTCTGAAGCAGCCAACTCAAACTTTGTTCTATATGATATGTTATTCTCTATCTTGTTCAGATCATGCAATAAAGATAAAGGAAGGGGTGATAATGCTATTGTCCAACAACATGGAATGTTCATATGATTTTCTCAGCCCTTCTCTAGTGTTCCTCAGATATGACAAAGGCAGCTTTCAGTATCACAAAGAGCTAATGGTTTGTCCATCAGACAAACAGTATTCTACTTCAGAGTTGTCTGGTCTAACATGTGCTTGTTGTGGATGACTGAACACACAAGTTTCCCCATCTTGGAGGGGGTACTTTAAGAAGATTGCTTCTGACAAGAAACATGTCTATTTACAATCTGTGAAGAGAACGTTTGCATTTGCACTGGGGACAGTGTCCTTTTGAAAATCTTCTCAGAAAAAATCAGACTATTTCACGAGACACAGTTTTTCTGTGGCTAAGTCAATATGTCTGTTAAAAATAACGTTGAGAAGTTTCCCAATGATTAATGCAAGACTTTGTTTTTTGGGTTGGCATTTATAACCCCATTTATCTGCCAATGTTTGTAAGAGCAAAACTGTGGAATACAACTATAAGGATTTCCGTCCTAAATCTACATTAATGCAGTCGAAGCAGAAGAAAACAAAACTGGGAACAGCTACCATAAAATAAAATAAATAGATGCCTTTATATTTTACTTGTGGTTACTGAGTATAGAGCAGGTCAAATCCTTTTATTATTATGGTATCCATTTCTCTTCTAGTAACATTTGGTATTATTTACACTTGGAACTGCAGTCATTTCTAGATCAGAAATGTGCTAAACCCGCATGACATGTGGGCCTCGAAACAAATGTGTGACTGGCGTTACATTACAGGAAGCCAGTGTTGTATGGTGGTTAGTGTGTTGGAACAGGACCAGGAGATCTGGACAGACAGCTGCATTCTTTAAAAAAAATCTTAGATGCACATTTAAAAAGCATAAAGAAGTCCAATAAACAGCCGAAGCCAAGAATGCTGGTTCAATACCCCTCTCCCTTACGAAGGATGGCAAGACAGTTGCAGTTGCTCCAGTATTTGCTCTGATATGATGGTTGATAGTCAGCATCCCATTCTCAGCTGTTCTGCGATCTGCAACAACCTATGATTTGGTATGTTCTTGCTCCCCGTTCTTTCCATATCTTCTTTCCTTTGTGGTATGTAGACATGAAAAGTGCAAGGGTGGGAATGATTGCTGTGTATTTAAAAGAGACATCAAGGACATGCAAATAGAGACATCAGAAGATCCAAAACACTTACAACAAGAAGTAGAAAAAGAGGATATGGATCCTGGGAATACAACTAGTGACTCCTCAGAAATGAAAGCCTAAATAGAGTCCACCACTCTCAACCACTACATCACACTGGTTCTCTAGCTTCAATGCCAGTTCAAAATATAGGTGGGGAATTGTTTTTTAAAAATATCAGAGTACATTAAAAACTCTCTACAAGCAGAAAACAAGAACAGCGGGATGAGCTCAGACGTTTATCTCTGGTGTGATCAGTTTTTCATTGGCAGAGTATTTGGGAGAGTATTTAAAATGCCATTTCCCCCATACAACCTGGACACTCCAGATTAAAATTCAACAAGAGATCATGTGTGAACCACTACTCCCTACTCCCCATGCTCACACCACAGGTCTGAGATCTGAGATCAAATTTACTTTACTGCTTAATACTGAACACTTTCAGGCTTCCCATATCATAGGCCATTCCTTGTGATTTAAACTGGCAATGCTGAAAGTCTCCCAAAGGCAAGCAATGCAGTCAGATATACATATAAATTCATGACAGACTTTGGATGTATCTTGGAGATAGAAATGAATAATATATACACTATGATAAATACTCACTAGGGAAATTTAAACCAGCAATCACTTGCACTGCTAAATTCGTCCTAATATCTATCATGCTACCTTCTTACTGACCTGGGAGATTTTGTAAAGCAGTAAAACTGTCACCAACCAGTAAAATGAGGAATGGGAGGGGGGAGGAAGCGTGGGAGATGGAGACATTTGCATTTGATGTCATTCTATGAAGACCAAACATTAAAATACTATTTGGTAACTTAGTAATAGAGAAGAATGGTGAGGCTGTATTCTTTTTTTAGGTCCAGTGCTTTTAAGTGTCTCCTTAAGAGAGCTCGGTAGGGTGTGTCAATATTGCTCCCCATGGTAATCATATGGTTTGCCTATGCAGACATTGAATTGTTTTGTGGATGTGAAATATTGTGTGTTACCCTGTGAGCACTGGAGCCAGTGGATCTGGGGGCCGTTGTTGAGAGTGACAGTTACATTGTGCCCATGAATAGTGCAAAGGCAGAATCAAAAACTCAAGTGGACCCAGACAGAATGTCCTGACCTTTAAGAAAAAAGCTGATTGGTTATGGTATATAAGCTCTCCTTCATCTTTCAACATAATCCATTACACCTTTCTTAGTAAACACTAGTAATTTATGGGCATAGATGGATATGTTTCCCATAGATTCTTTACACGTTCATAAGGGAAACAAGCCATGTATCATATAATATCTTATGTATGGTTGTTTTAAATGTTTATTTAATCACATCCTTTTATTTCTTATACTTATGCTTTCTAATAGTTTTCTTAAATGCTCTTAAGGTTGCATTCTAAGTCATTTAAGATAAGAGTCGCTGAGTTAGCTTGCATATGCCACCAAATCATAAATTTGTTGCATACTGGTTCAATAAAATATTTCTGTGAGACAAAAAATAATATATCTAATTATATCCACAGTGCAGAAAAAGAACCCAAGGCAGATAACATTATTAGTTATATATATTATTAGTTATACATAATAGTATGATTACTACTTTATGTTTCTGCAACTGAATTCACCTGATCAAGATTTATGAAATATTTTTAACAGACACTACATAATTAGACGAGGAAGTTTATGCTAGAATAAAACTTGTTAATCTTCAAAGTTCCACAAGGCTCTTATTTATTTAGTTATTATTAATACGCTATCTGTGGGAACACTGCTTCCTAAAAGTTAAATAAACAAATAACATTATTATTTATTGCAGAATCTAGAGAAAATGTAGGCCATGTAAACAAAACAGAAAAATATATTTCTAATCACAAAAATTGTTTTATGCTAGGCTGAAGAGATCAGAAGCTTTGTAAGTTATAGGATGTATAGTAAATTAAAATCATGAAGAATTCCCCCCCCATTCTTGTTTTTACTTCATTGCATGGAAGAAGGGCAAAGAATGTTTTTAACTGCAGTTTTATAGAAATGTGTTATTTGAGAGCATGCCTAAGCCGGTCTACTCAGAAGTAAGCCCTATTTTTTTCAGTGATATTTCTTGCTGCCTTTGATGGCAGGGAAGGATGTAGATACCATAAAGAGATATTAACAATTGGACACCCATGGTAATTTTCAGATGCCCAAGGGACTAGAAAAGATGGGGAGGAGACTGTCCATCTCTCACATTTTCCTCCTTTTCCTCTGCTGACTTGCTGCTTCTGTGTCCAGCGCTACAAAGAGGCCCTCAGAGATCTCAGGATGGAGTGACATCACAGTAGTGGAAGTAAGTCATCAGCACTGCCTCCATTTATTACTTATCCTGTGCCTACTGTTACACTAGCTACTATACACCAATGAAAAGAGACATGGCCCTTCAAGCATCATCATCAGAAGAGTAGGTTTTTATATCTCGCTTTTCTCTACCTTAAGGAGTCTCAATGTGGCTTACAATCACCTTTCCCTTCCTCTCCCCACAACAGGCACCTTGTGAGGTAGGTGGGTAGGGTTGCCAAGTCTGGACTTACCTGCCGACAGGGGACTTTGGGTTTGCTCCTGGTGTGTGCGCACACGCGCGAAGTGCGCACACGCACAAAGTGCGCGCGCACCTCATGCACGTCACTTCCCTGTGACGTCATGACGCCAGGCACGCTGGGGGCGGGGCACAGCCATTTGCGGGGAAAACATAGAGTTTTCCCCTCAAATGGCTGTGCCCCGCCCCCAGCGTGCCCGGCATCATGATGTCACAGGGAAGTGACGTGCACGCGGGGGTGGGGTTTCCCCCGGGGCCCGATTCCACAGGGGCGGAAATCGGGCCTTCAAAGCGGGGAAAATCCGCCCCCCGGGGGGATTTGGCAGCCCTATAGTTGGGGCTGAGAGTTCCGTGAGAACTGTGACTGGCCCAAGGTCACCCAGAAGGCTTCATGCAGAGAAGTGGGGAATCAAGCCCCATTTTGCAGATTAGAGTCTGCTGCTCTTAATTACTACACCACGCTGGCTCTCAGGCTTCCATTCAAGAATAACATGACACATAAGGAAAATATGACTGATAGAAAAGAGACACAATGCACCAAATGTAAATCAACAAAAACCAGGAAGATCATGAAAGATATGCAATGATAAAATGATCAGTTTCTTAAATAATTAAAGAAGAAACGTTGGGTCAATGGTGAGGTAACTATAAGAAAGCTCACAAGGTATGAGGTTGTAGGGAGAATATCTGAAGAGCTAATCAGGAAGAAGAGCCAAAGAACAGTAAATAAAACAACATCTAAATTGAATGAGGTGTAGAAGAAGGAGCTGGTATAGAGAAGGAGAAAGATGATTGCAATGAGTGGAAAGAGTCTGGCTCTATCCGGCCAGTCAGCCTGCACAACTGCAGCAGCTGGGAGCTGCCTTTGCCTCCTTCTGGAAGGAGAAAAAGACTCCAGTGTGGCACACTGCATACGGGTGTTCAGCGGGGGCAGAGCTGGCTGGTTGGTAAGCATCTCATTGTTTGCCGCTTTATATATTGGTTGATAAGCATGGCTGCACCCCCAACCTCTCCAGTCTTCACTGCATGCTTGGCCTGGTCAGAGCTCAGATCGTTTGTGGTGTCAGTGGATGGGCTTTTGTGGTGATCCTCTGAGGTGGCAGCTAAGTTTCCAGTGAGGAGCAGAGGCAGAGGCCTTCCCCTTTTTGGTGGCAGAGGCCCCGGCCCAGCAGCAGTGGGCCACTAGGCCATTTCCCCCCTCCCCATCATTACCCTTGGCTCTGTGCCCCCCTTTTCTTTGGTCTAGGCAGACAGGGCAGCTGAGTTTGGGAATAAACTGGGTGAGATTATTGCATTAAGTGGAAAGAATAACTGTATGCAGAAGTTCAAAAATGTTATTACAGGCTGAACACAATAACTAGGAAGACCAAGTAAAAGAATATTGCACTAATCAATAGATAAATCATAAGAAACAGAGTAAGAGCTTTGAAAGATGCTACAGTTAAAAGTGTGTGCATTTTGGAAAAACTGTGAAGAACAGATGATGTTTTAGCAATTTGAGGGACAAGGATAAACACACACACACACACACACATACAGTTTGCCTTTCTTCCAGCACAAAACTGGGACCCAAGATAGGCAACTTCATCAACAAAAACAATACTTTTTGTCTTTTAATTCTTCAAGGACTTTCAAACTTTGATTGTTAATATATATTGCTATGCCTTTTTTCTTAGTTTGTACAGATGCAATATATACTTTACCCTATCTTCTGCAATTTAATATATGTCCTTGAGCTTTTTTGATATGGGTCTTGAAAACATAATATATCTGTTTTAAATATCTTCAATTGATTAAAACTTTTGATTGGTTAGAGGGCAAGTTTAGACCATTCAAATTCACAGAAACTATTTTAAGTTCATTTCCCCCCTTTTCTTCTTTTTTCTCCTTGCCTCTTTTCCTTGTTGCCCCTTCATCTTCTTTAGATGAGGGCCCAGCATTTTCCGATTACCGTTACTCCTTGTCAGTTCTAGTAAAAGTGCTACAGTTTGTTCAGTTGTTGTAATTGGTTTTTACCCTTTATCAAAAATATTTCTAAGGTGAAGGGAATTTTCCAGTGATACCTTATTTGTTTCTGTTGCAGCACTTGTTTTAGATTTCCAAATTCTTTTATTTTCTTGATTGTGTTTGGTAGTAAATCTTGAATTATTTGTATTTCTTGTCCTACTCGATGAAGCAAACAATCTAAAAGCAGAAGAGAAACTAATAACACAGTATAATTTGAAATTATCATGGTGGGAAAAGACTCAGTTAAAATCAAGATGGCAAAAAGATCTGAAAACGGGCTTCTATGAAGACAAAAATGAGCTAGACAAAATCTGGCTCTCATCAAATAACAAAATGATTCAGAAACTATATAAAATCCTACTAGAGGAATATATGAAGGACGAAGTAGTGAAACACAACATGGTGGTATGGATGAGAGATATAGGTCACGATATACCCATTAAAAACTGGCTTGAAGATTTGGAAATCCACAAAATATATGAGAGCAGCAAATTACAGAGAGAATGTATTTAAGATATTCCATAGATGGTACTGGCCACCTGAAAGGATAGCTAAATGCTACCCGAATTGCTCAAATATATCCTGGAAGTGTAAACTAAATGTGGGAACATTCTACCACATGTGGTGGCGCTGTACAAAAATCCAGAAGTATTGGAAGTCTATACAGAGAATCATAGAGGAAGTTTTGAAAGTGAAACTTGACTTGGTGCCTGAAATATTCCTACTCAATATAATCCCAGAACCACTTAATGTTAACAAAAAATATGTACTATCCTATGTAATTACAGCAGCGAGAATACTATGGGCCAAATACTGGAAACTAGACAATACACCCAGAATAGACGAAGTAATAGGCAAATTATTAGAAGTAGCTGAAGTTGATAAACTAAACTTGGTATTACAAGGGAAATATGATGAGGAGTTTGCCAAAAGATGGGTAGGACTGTATAATTGGATAGAAAATAATTATTAGACTCTGAAAATATATGTATTAATGTCAAAACTGAAATACGTGTATGAAATTGCTAAAAAAAAGTTAATAAAAAAATTTATGTGGTTCTTTTCTGTGTTGTAATAGAATTCTATCTTTTGATTTTTTTTTATGAGTGAAACAGACTAGTATGTCTCATAGTGTAGTACAAATTAATATCCAGTCAAAAAAAATGAAAGATTGAAGTCAAAATGAGGAGGAAGTTCTTGTATTTTTTGCAATGAAATACGGAAAACATGCCAAAAGACTCATCAAAACTGACTGCTTTCTGAGCCCAACCAGGAAATACATGAGGCTAAATACTTAAAATGACATCATCATATCATCATAATGGGAATAATATACAAAAGGCATAATTGGTTACAAAAACTTAAACAACATTTACATAAAAATCCCCTCATTGGTCAAATGTAAGAAAGGTGTGCCTATGCAATAGCGTCACATATTTACTTGACATAACCTAAGTCATATCGGCCAAGGCTTGTTCTCACCCAAACAAAAGTGTTGTTCTCTGATACCCAGGAAAAGATCCATTGTAACCCAGACACTATGTAGTTATAACCTAAACAATTAGAACCATGAACCTTATACCTACTTTTGTGCCAAAAGAATGTCTCCTGTGTCTTGTCTGTTAGCAGCAACTAGGGAAAATCCCCCTTGACCCACAAAGAAGAGAGGCCTTCTATATACTAGGCCTTCATTATATTCCAATAAAACATTAGATCTATAATAAGCCTATAGTATCCAGAGAAATATGAATAATCAAAAAAAGGAAAAATCTGTATAGTCCCATCTCTACTACAAGAGTAATTTATTTTTACTTGTGTACTTTGAATTGATTCTAAAAATTTGTTCAATTTCCAGAAAGTCACCTTGCACTTTCAAATATTTTTGTATTAGCTTTCGGAATCTGTTCTCTAAATCCAAATTGTGAAGGGTTTCTGGAATTCCGCAGATTCACAGGTTGTTACTTCAATTCTTTGATTTGCTTCTATCAGGGAGTTTGTTTTTGTTGTATTGCTTCAATTTTCCCCTTCAAATTCCTTTTGCTTTTTATTAATTTCTTGGATATCCTGTTGATTTTCTTGGATTTTGGGGCTTATTTCTTGCCGTCCAGATGAGATCTCAGTCCTTATCTTCTGTATATTTTCTTTTATGACTTGTTGCAGTTAATATACCTCTATCCTCCTGTTTTAACTCTGTCGATAGAGCTTTAATTTGTCATGTAACAGATGACACTATCTTTTCAGTAATTATCTTAATATCATCTTCTGAAGTGAACTCTTTCCTTGCTGATCTCATGCCTGCAGCCATATTTTTTAGTTTTGCCAGTATTCTTCTGCATTTGAATGTTTTATACAGTTTTTCCATGTAACCATGTAATCATGAAAGCATGTAATCTTAGACAATGTAGCCATACAATTGTACAAATTATTATTTTATACGAACAGTCTGAGCTTGATTTCTGTAAACAATCACTATGGATTGCTAATTTGTAAACAATCACTATTGTAAACAATTTAAATGTAAACTATTGTAATTTGTAAAATGTAATCTATTGTAATTTGTAAACAATCACTATGGATTGCTAATTTGCTATAAATGTTAAAGTGCTGAAATTATTATCATTATAATATTATTATTATTATTATTATTATTCACAGTTACTGTATATTGCTGTATATTATTAAGCCTTCAAATCTCTAAAACACATTTACTTAGAAAATTTAACAGAATATATTAACAGAATTGGCAGAATTAACAGAAACTTATAATAGATGGTGGCAAAGGGTTACTTATCATAGAATCATAGAGTTGGAAGGGTCCTCCAGGGTCATCTAGTCCAACCCCTGCACAATGCAGGGAATTCACAAATACCTCCTGCCCACACCCCCAGTGACCTGTGCTCCCTGCCCAGAAGATGGTAAAAAACCCCTCCAGGATCTCTGGCCAAATTGGCCTGGAGAAAATTGCTTCCTGACCCTAAAGTAGCAATCAGCATTTTCCTGGGTGTGTAAGAAAGGGCCATGAGAACTAAGCACTGATGCAACCCTTCCTGCCCTCCCTCTCATGATCTGCCTGAGTTCACAGGATCAGCATTGCTGTCAGATGGCCATCTAGCCTCTGTTTAAAAACCTCCAAAGAAGAAGAGCCCACTACCTCTCAAGGAAGCCTTTTCCACTGAGGAACCGCTGTGTCGAGAAGTTCTTCCTAATGTTTAGCTGAAAAATCTTTTGATGTAATTTCAACCCGTTGGTTTTGGACCGACCTTCTGGGGCAACAGAAAACAACTCCGCATACTTTTGCAAGTCTTCCATCTTTATTAGATTGTTGTCAATAGTTTGTAGTTTATTGAAAAAAGTTAATACATGAAATGTATGGTACAGTTATGGCTCCTGTCCCATATTTTACTTTGATCAGACTCAGAATCTTCATAAAACATTACAGACTTTTATATTCCAACTCAATGCTGCACAATATTTGTAATACAAATTAGTATGGTGTTTGCAGTCCAATTTAACAGTTTGTTATCCAATGTATTTTAATCCACTGAGATATAACAAGATGAGAGCAAAAAAGGAGACAGGGTCAGTACAAAAGTAGCTTTCTTCTTTATCTTAAAAAGGAAGGCTTCTAAGTCCCAAACAAAAGGAGATAAGAAAGAGAAGATAAAACAAATGGTCAGTCTGTAAAATACCTTGCTGTATTTCCCACAGGAGTATTTAAATCTTCTCCAGAATTAATTAATTAACAGTCAGACAGTGAGTTTATCCAAAAAGAGGGGGGGAAATGGCTGTGTATCTGAGTCCCTCTTTGTAGTCCAAATATATTACAGATCAACACATAGTTCTTTATAGTCTAAAATAATTAGTTGCAAATTCCAGAAGGCTCAGATTATTGTATTCTAATCTTGCCAGTTAGCTGATATTATAAGTCAAGAAGTCATAAAAGCACATTCTTTTAAAAAAGGAATGAAAAAGATAGCATGAGAACTGGCATTCTTGACACACACCCACACCCATTGGTTCTGCACTGATATCGGAAAGACAGAAAAACACAGTTGTTTTATATTTGATGTTGTTAGGTAAAGTTACAAACTAACTGTACAACAAATTTCTCTTTTTGAAATAATACAGATAACATACCCAGTTGACTTACTCAGCAATTGTCTTGTTGCCAAGTCCCCACAACAGCCTCCGTGTTGTCTGCGTTAATAGGATTCAGAAGACCTGAAAATCCTCCATCTACCCAAGCACGGGGTGGCAGGAGCACCTCTTAAATAAAGAAGCAGGCTGGGGCAGTTTTATTTGTGTATGCAGTTTTTGTCTTTGTATGTTTGTATGATTCGATATTGTCGATGATGCAGTTGTAGATTATTATTATTTTTATGCTTATGCTTGTATATAATGTGATTATGTTATTTGTATGATTATAGTTATTTGTGTTGATAAAAAATAAAAAATTAAAAGCAATACTTTTAAACATAAAACAAAAAGCATAAAAAAATAAAGCCTGAACAATCTACCCCAAAGCAACAACTATACCATCACATTAGAATATGAGCTGGATCCTGTGGAAGATTTCTACTGATGAAAGGGACCATTTTCACTGATTCCCCCTCTCACTGCAGACCTCTGCTCCCCATGATGCTCTTATGTGTAACCCCAAGTAGCATTTTGGGGGGCATTTCGGGCTGCAGCAGAAGGGGGAAGGCAAGGAAATCATGCTTTGCTGATAGAAATCCTTCCACCAGTGGAACTTTTTAGTGGAATCCAAGCCTATAGTCTCCGAGAACTAGCTTCTCAAAGAATTACCCAAAGACAGAAGGCAGAGAAAGTTTTAAAAGAAAAACAATGTACTGAACTTGTTTGCATGTTTTGCACTGATGTTTAAGGTATTACTTTCAGCAGTCCCCTTCCTCTTGGTCCTCCATAGAGAGGGCAGGAACAGTGAATAAGGGGACTGATTTGTGGGCATTGGCTGGCTGTTAACTAATTCCTCTCCCAATCAATGCGTCCATATCCATTCCTCCCAAGGCGAACCCATAGCAAGCACATACAAACCAGCTTTGGCTGCCGGGAGATTCTCTATAGGCTTTGGAGAAGTGGAGGATCCAGTCTGCCCATCCTGCCCCTTAATATTCAATGCAAGTTTAAGGGCTCTCTAGCACTGGTACTCTATGTTGCATTGAGAAATCACAACAAACATTAATTAAACAGAGGGTTTTCAGCACTGTGCCCACACATACCCCTTGCTCCACCTACCTCCTCCTCTTCTCATATGTAGAGTTTGATTGAATACTTCTTAGTTTATTCAAGATCCAAATTGCTGAGACATCTGGATGCAGGTACCCTGGTAAACTGGGGTTTGTTTCCTCCAAAACGGAGATATTTGGGGAGCCCATAAGGAGCATGAACAAGCTGTGTTCATGTAAGATGTTGACAAAACTCGGTTTAATTTGAGTTTGTTGTGATGACTTAATGGAGGCCTGGGCTTATTTGTACAAACACCTCCCCACACAAATGCAGCAGTCTCTGTACACTGGGGAAGGGAAGTTTAAAACAGACTAAAGATGGCATTTTATTCATTTATATGGTTTAGGGATAGAGACCATTAATAATCCAGACAATACAAAAAAGAAAGAGAAAATGTTAAAGACAAGATGTTATTTTGAGCATCTGTTTATAGCTGATTATGGTGACACCAATAAATCTCAGAATTATCCTCTGGGATGTTTAGTTGTACAAGCCCCACTGAAATAAATAAGAAATACACAAGAGTTTATGCTGAACTTCCTGGATAATTGTGACATCAGCCACTAAAACGATTCCTTTTTTTAAAAAAAGCTCAAACATTTAATACATTGCTAGGAACACAGGAATAACTTATTGTACTTTTGTCCCATGGAAGTTGGGGATAAATTTAAAGTGATCTAGAGTGTACCAAAGCAAAGACACAAATTGCTTCTTTATCCAAAAAGCATTAACACAGTATAAAGAAGTTTCAGCTTAATGCCAACACACAGTTCTGTCTGCTCTAGGTCATCCATCCAAGGGAAGCTTAAACAAAGCAGTCTTTTATCACCTGTATGATTTCATTTCATACTGATGTATGCATAAAATATATTTTTGATAATGCACACAAGTACAATATTTCAAAAGCTTTTCTCTCTCTCAGGAAGCCTTTGAAGTCTAGGCAAATGGTGGCCTCTTCTCTCTGTGTGCTTTTTTTATTATTGTAAACTACTGCCTTGCTGCCCCTTGTGTACAACAGACTTCTCTGCCTAAGTTAATGACCTTGATTTCTGTAGTGTTTGATCATGAAAGCTTTAAGATAGGCCATCTGGTGAATCTGTACAACAGTATTTTCTTTTCCAGTCCTCCTCCAACACTAAGTTTACCTTTCCTCATACATTATGTACACCACCCGCAATCCCCACAAGTTTACACAATTATGGCAAGGGGCAATTTTGCATCCTTGTTCTGCGAGAGGCTTTAAAAAATCTTCTAACTGAATTAGCATTCTAAAGAATGGTTTCAGTTTTGTGCTCCATTAAAGTCAGCTAAATTGATGCCCTGCATGTCTTTATTTCAAAAATAAAGCTGAACAATTAAAGCCCATGTCTCTTTGCTCAGCTTTTGATTCCTCACAAAGCTTTCCCACTTGCCGCCTTTGGATGAAATGTTAACAAAGTCAGTTAACATCAAGAGCAGCGATAACAGGCATAGCAAAATTCCTTGTTTTTGCTCAATCGGTCTGTGTTCAAACTATCAGATTGATTTATTTGTCCAGGCTGACCCTTATTCACCACTTAATTATCCTTGTATAATGTTTCAAGAGCCTCCTGACATAAGAAGAAAGACAATTGCTGATGTTCTGGGAAACAACTGTTGACCTGATGGCCAAAATGATGGCTACAGGTCGAAGGTTGGTCTCATTTTGAAGAGCATACTCCATTCTCAAGAGGTGTGGCTGGAGGCACCTATCCTGGGTACTACTGACAGCCTGGTCAGCCTGTCAGTCAAGTCTTACTGGCAGTCAAGTGTTACTCAGGTCACAAACAATGAAGAGTTGGGGGCATGAAGGGTTGGACCATTGTACTAACTACTGGAATGCAGCATTTCTTCTTTCCTGTTTTTAAACGCTGGGCATCATTGCCCATCATTGCATCACGTTCATTTTGCATCATTGAAGTGTCAGTGAATTTACTGGAGATTATTGCTATTACAGCAAATTGTAACCTGACAGATTGAGGACAACATAGTTGACACAATCTAAGAAAAGAGATATATGCTTAAAAGCTTCCTACATTCCCTGTTCATTATTTCATTGAGTTTTAAGCTTGTTGAACTTTTCAGGATTGCCACCATTGTGACCAGAACAAAACCCTACAGTACCACTTAAGAAGCTTCTACAAAGTTATGCATAACTTAATAATGAAAACCTGCTATAAAATAGCGGCTAATCGTGTGTACAGTGACTTCGTAAATCCCTAGTTTGAATCTCAGTCTGCACTGAACTCAATAAGTGGCCTTAGGCAAGCCGTTCTCTTCCTCAGCCTCCTGCCCCCATGATAATAATACTCACATATTTACAGGATTGTTACAAGGACTACAATATAATGTACTAGCCTGATACCCGTGATTCGCTATGGTATTTACTTCTGTAAATCCAGTTATAATACTGATTATGTAAAGTTTGAAGCATAACATTTGTTGTAGGATTTCTAATGGAGAAGATTGTAGTGTAAAAAATGAAGTGAGACATACGTACTTCCCCCCCCTCTACTGAAGGACCTCTCTGTAGACTGCTGGGGTGGGCTCTCTCATAGCTTTAAACACCCTGCAACTGCTGCTGCACCTGACAGACAACCACCTGTTAGGTGTAGGAGGTGGGGGGGAGTGTGTTGGAAGCCATCAGAGAGGCTGGGCCAGCAACATCACTAAGGTGATCCTGCTGGGGCAGTGTCCCTGATGGATTAAAGTACCCTGGTCCTGTTCCTACACCTGACAGACACCAGCCTGTCTGGTGTTGGGGAGATTATGTTTAAAGGCATCATGGAGGCTGAGCCAGCAGCAGGGCTAAGGCAATCTTGCTGAGCAAACCTCCCCAGCAGCTGTAAGCATCCCACCTCCTCTCCTACACCTGACAGGCAGCTGCCTGTCCAGTGTAGAACAGGGAGGAGGGGGAGTATTAGAAGCCACTGTGGAGGTGGGGCTGGCAGGATCACTAAGGCGTTACTGCTGGGGCAGGCTCCCTGTGGCTTTAAGCACCCTGCAACTGCTGCTGCACCTGACAGACAACTGCCTGTAAGGTGTAGGAGGGGGAAGCATGTTTGAAGCCATAGGAAGGCTGGGCCAGCAGCTTTGCTTCTCCTCATAGGTGGTTGGCCGCTCCTAATTTCCTCAACTATCATTAGCTCTCTGCAGTCCTCTGTACCTTTTTTTTTAACCTCAGAACGCTGAGCTCTGCAGCTGACCAATCAGAGTGTGGGGGGTGCAAGGAGGCAGCAGCCTGGCAGCGGCATAGGAATCAATGGGGGAGTACATTTTATCCCTTTTGACCCCCTTAGGGGTTGAATTTCTAAAAATCCCTTCTTAGTGAGCATCTATGCCATGGTAGGAGCTCTCTCCCCGAATTTGGTGGTTCTAGGTCCAGCGGTTTGGCCTGGGTGTTGATTTTACAGTGATGGGACTTTCTTTTATATATATAGATGTAAAACATGTTGAACACTTTGTGGTACCATAGAAATGCTAGGCTTATTAATTCTTTATTTTTTCATTATCCATTTTGCCAAAGACAGGAGATGGTGATCCAAATACGTGCCTGTGCAGTACAACATTAGGATCCCATAAGACTGTTGGGGGAGAGTAGATTTCATGGGGTTCTGGAGATCCAGCCAGGCTCAGTCTAGGCTGCAAATCCATTACCACATTATGACCTCATGGTCTTCAACCAAGAATAAAACATCACACTGGACATTTTTTTAAAGAGAGAGCGGGACAAACAGATGTTGAGACTTTTTGTCTGCTCTTGTCTTATATACACACCTGGGGACACACCCCTAGGTCCCGTTGGTGGGTTTAAATCTCCCGCCACGGTCCCATTGGTCCCCCAGGGGAGGGACCAGGATCCTTGTCCCCATTGTTCCTCCATAGTCAAGCTCTGGAGTGTTCGCTGGCCCCTGGTGGCGGTCAGCGGACACAACACACCTTATGACCTCATGGTCTTCAACCAAGAATGAAACATCACACTGGACATTTTTTTAAAAGAGAGAGCAGGACAAACAGATGTTGAGACTTTTTGTCTGCTCTTTTTTGGAGAGTCCTGCAGACTTAGGATGCACCAGGGTAATGGGCAGAATTTGTTTAAGGTTCTCCAAACAGAAGTGAACATACAGCCTTAAGATCATGGCCTGAATCATCTTCCCTTGCCACTTTGGGAGCTCCTGATCACCTGCCGAAGGCAATGGCGATTGGGGACTGGTTTGCCACCGCGGAGGAAGGTGGGGTGGCAACGACGTCTCAGCGCAGCGCTTAGACGTGGGCGGGGAGGAGCCAGCCTAGTTAGGCTTGGCTCCGCTCCCGCCCAGGGCAGTTGCTGCCTCATTTCTTTTTAACATTCAATGCAATTAAGAATTCTGAAGAATGTGAATGTTCTCACACTGCTTAATATCATTTTCACTTATCTTAATAAAAGGTCTTACAAGAATCCCCCCACACACTTTCTTATTTACCACCAGGTTCATGCCAAGGTCCTATTCATTCCTGTAGAGAAATGTTCTACACCCTAGAATTCACACCCAAGTTTTAACCATTGTTGAGGATAAATTTTAGGACAAGGTTAAAGAATTGCATGTTATTACACTTTCTTTGATCTTGCTCAGCTTGCTGTGTACAAAGACCATCTGTGCGCTATTATTCTTTTATTCAACTCTCTTATAATTTGGCTGTTGGTAGTCTGATCTCTGTGACCATCCAATGTTCACTTCAGTCATACACACAAAGGAGAAGTAAGGGATTCGTACAACCCCACAGTGTGCAAATAGTCCTTGCAACAGCTGCACTTGTGCTTGCAGAGCAAAAAGGACAAGGTTAAAGAATTGCATGTTATTACACTTTCTTTGATCTTGCTCAGCTTGCTGTGTACAAAGACCATCTGTGTGCTTTTATTCTTTTATTCAACTCTCTTATAATTTGGCTGTTGGTAGTCTGATCTCTGTGACCATCCAATGTTCACTTCAGTCATACACACAAAGGAGAAGTAAGGGGACGGGGCAGTAAGGGATTCATACAACCCCACAGTGTGCAAATAGTCCTTACAACAGCTGCGCTTGTGCTTGCAGAGCAAAGCATGAGACTTAAAACCTAGACAGAACTTAGAACCTAGACAGAACCTTTCAGTGGCACCACAGTACTGGAGTACTAGTACTCCAGAAGGCTATGTTAAAGGGAGTGGATCGTCTCAGAGAAATAGGTTACACAAGAATAAAGTGAGGCAGAGATCTGGGATGGCTGCAGATCTTTCCAAACTCCCATGTGGATAGAAAGATGGCTGTGAGCAGTGTTCCATAACAATCCCAATAAAGCATCCACAGTACAACCTACTGATGGAAATAATGCTTCCATTTCTTTCAGTGTGGCTTTCACAAGAGAATTTTCCAATGGGTTGCATTCTAAATTTCCGAAGGTCAGTCAGCAAATGTCTCAGTGGATATTTGAAGTTATGACTTACTTCAGTGCCCAGTATTCAGCAATCTATCCAGTGAACTCTGGTCAGATCTATATGCTTCATGTACCTAACATTCTCTTGACTTATCTATCATACTAAGTCTTGATTGCAATCCAAATTTACCACAGATCAGGGCTGAAATGAATTCTATTTCATTTGTAGCTGACTTGCTATGTATAAAACGCTTGGCTATCAGTGTGGATGTTATCTATTTACCTATCATATTTTTATTTTGCCTTTCCATTGAGGAGCTCAGGGGAACATACATGGTTCTCCTCACCCCATTTTAGCCTCACAACAACCCTGTGGTCAGATCTATATGCTTCATGTACCTAACATTCTCTTGACTTACTAAGTCTTGATTGCAATCCAAATTTACCACAGATCAGGGCTGAAATCCTGTCAAAAAGACTACCCATTCCACTACTCTGGCCTTCATATGACAGTGGATTGCTACCAAAGTTGTGTTTTCATTGGTTAATAAACCACCTTGAAGTTGGGAAAGCTATTTGCATTTTCCAATACAAACATTTGGGGTGAGTTAATCTTGAGTTAATTAGTGATCCTGGTTGTTGTACACTCTCTTGCCTTTCCCTCTGCTGCCATTGGACATTCCATCTAGACCCACTTGATTGCAATTAAGTATGAGCTGCATAAGTATGAGCTGCATATAATGAGCGATCTTATATCTAGTCAGACCAATAGTCCACCTACCCCAGTATATTGGCACCCAAAACTCTTTTATTATAAGGGAGAGATAATGTTTATAAGATTCTCAAACTATCTTAGCTCATTATGATAGATTTACAATATATTATCAAATTAATCTTTGAACTAAATTATTCTGCAAATAATTAAGCTCAGTCCTAGGAGTCCTCAAGGGTTGGGTGGTGGGAATCCCTCCTTCCAAGGACCAATTAAACATTGGGGGAACATACCCAGAGGCTTGCCACAGTCCCACCGTTCTTGTAGCGTAAAAAAAAAATTATATTACCCAAATCCTATTTTTAAGCAGAGTCCAAACTCTCTTCAAAATCTTTGTGGTCTTCAGGAGTATAGACTCGAGTTGTTTTGACTGGCGTAAGAGGAGAGTGTTCTTTCCTTTTGCCGGCTCTATTTCCTCATGATTCAGAGGGAGAAGAATTTAAGGTGGCCAGCATTAGTTCACCCGAGGCAGAGTCATAGGCAATAGAAGAGATTGAGCCATGTTGGACACACAACTTGCCCATACGGAGCCAATGATATTTTATTCCTAAATCCCGCAGTTTAGCAGTGGTGTCTTTAAGATGTCTTCTAATCTTTAAAAATAAAATTTTTTTGCATTGGAAAGGGTAAAAATATTCAAATTTTGAGCAGGCAGACGGCAAGCACTGGGTTGGTCTCAGCCACTCCCCCCGTCTACTTCAGTATTACCTGTCTTGATTAGGAACAATTAACTCAAGTCTCAGGCAGAGGTTTTTCCAAGTTATATACAATTTAGGACCTTACAGTCAGAGACAACTATTGAGGGTTTGCTGTCTAACTGCTTGGTCATCATTACAGGATGAAGAGTGGGAAAGAAACTCCTACCCTTAGCCACTGGGAGGCAGTAGTGAGAGAAGTCAGAAAAAAATCACATGCATGGTTGATGAGTAGCTGGCATCCCCTGCTGACATTAGCCGCCCATACCCATGCTGATGGCTGATAGCCAGTGAGCACATGTGCTGGTGCTTCAGGTCTCTATTGCTGCCTTGAAACAGTTACCAGCCAAGGCAGGCATTGCAGTGTCTGCAAGTGGTTCCCATCAACACTACCAGCCACTACTATTTAACACACTTCATGCACTACATTATTTAAGTATACACCTATGACATTTTGGTACACACCTAAAATTCAAAGTGTAACAACATATCTTCAAACATACGTGTTATGTAATTAAGTAGTAAATAAGTAGTTTGTAAGTAAGTAGTTTGTAAGTAAATAGTAAGAGAGTCATGAGTGCCTACACCTGCCTCTTGAGTATATACTTGGTGGCAGCTCAGTTTTGCAAACCATGTGCTCTACCACCGAGGATGTAACTACACCTTATATTTCCCTCATG
Source organism: Gekko japonicus (assembly GCF_001447785.1). Classification (NCBI taxonomy): domain Eukaryota; kingdom Metazoa; phylum Chordata; class Lepidosauria; order Squamata; family Gekkonidae; genus Gekko; species Gekko japonicus. The sequence goes on along the minus strand of NW_015163199.1, from coordinate 31,873 downwards.
CCCTTCCCAGATCCTGGTGATCCCACCTTCTGCACTAAAAGTTCCATGCTAAGAATTCAGTTCCCACATGCAAAGGGCCAACTTGGATCACAACTGTGGCATGTAGAAAAAAGGGAGTTTAACCTCCCCTGTGTGTCATATTTCTGGCTTGAAACCGTGCTAGGGAGGCACAATTTGTTCCACTGGGGAATTTAGGTACAGCCTATCAGTACACATTTGCTCAATGGGGCGCATAGCAGCGCTGAGGCCTTTTCAGGTCAGAAAAATGGCACAAAGGAGGACTTAAGATCCCTTATCTCATATTCTGCAGTCCTGATCTTAATCAGGAACACTGCACACCTGGGAACAGAGTTTTGATCATGGAACATGCTGTTTATTTCTGATCACCAAGATGCAGGGAAGACACTAGGAGATTAATGAAGTAGTGGTAGAAAGCCATATGGGAGAGGCCTACAGATACAGCTTTCTTTGGGATGGGCTAACTCACTACTAGGTCAATTCATGGCCTTTCTTTCTTTCTTTCTTTCTTTCTTTCTTTCTTTCTTTCTTTCTTTCTTTCTTTCTTGATATATTTATAACACAAATTAATAGTTACACATGTCAGTTGTCAAATATGAAAAACATTCCAAGGTAGAGAAGTCAAAGTTTCTGAATATGAAGTGCAGAAAGTGCATTTCTTTCCTAATCTTCAATACAGAACAGCGCTTTATTTTTCTCCTGTCCTCTATAATTTTCTGCTTGAGGTTAAATATTCATGAGAAGACAGGATATTAGATTAAATGAACTGCCCTCAGCTTTTTCTAGGGAGAGCCAGGAACATTGGTTTAGAAAGTGGACCAAAAGAGAAAAGTTACTAGTTGTTACTTCTCTAGTCAGATTAGAGTTAATAGGTGTTTTCCACATAACACCTACTTATAGCAATGCATCTTTAAAAAACTGTATGATTTCCCACACAACTGCATAGTTTCAGATATCACCAAGTCCATTCTTCCCCTTACCAGAGTTCTATTATTTATTTATTTATTTATTATTTAGACTTATACCCTGCCCACCCAGCCAAGGCCAGCTCAGGGCGGCTTACAACAGAATAAAACACACACATAAATTTAAATCATTCTAAAAACAGATAAAACATTTCAACATTTAAAACATTTTATTACATTATTAAATGATGGCGGCTCCTGTTGTCGTAGTGGTCACCCCATTGATCTAATCTTGTGCAGCCGGCACAGGCTGTTCTTATGGCTTCAGGGGACATGGATCTCTATCGGGGCAGCTCCTAATTAAAGGCCTGGCGGAAGAGCTCCATCTTGCAGGCCCTGCGGAACTGCAGGGCCCCGATCTCCTCTGGGAGCTCATTCCACCAGGAAGGAGCCGCCACCGAGAAAGCCCTGGCCCTGGTTATAGTCCAGTATGCTATCGGTAGCCAGTGCAATGCCTTCAGCACTGGCTGAATGTGCTCCCACATTGGGAGACCCATTAACAGCCTGGCTGCAGCATTTTGCACTAGCTGTAGCTTCCTAAGGTCCAAAGCTCAGATACCTACTTCAGGCAAGAGTCACTGTTCACATTATAATGGAGCTAGCCATCAAGGAGTTTTCTAGCTCCACATATTGCCAAGAAATATCACTGCATCTGTGATGAACTTCTTGGAGTTTGCTAACACAACCAAAGTATTTTACAGAGCAAAAATTACTACTCTAGACAGCTCATTTCACTGCATGATACATGTTACAGGAAACATTGTTCCTAAGGTCTTGGAAAAGATGGCATTTTCCATTGGTATGATGCATGAAAAGGTCCAGCAACCCTGCCAAAGCAACACTGGAAAAAAGGGATGGAACCATGGTCAATCATCTGAAGAAACGATGAAGTCACCTGGTTAGAATTTGAAGCACTCAGTAACATCAAGGTGAGGCACAGGGTGCATAATCTAGAGAATATTTAAAGCAACCTATAGCTAGGGATTGGGGCTGTGATGCCTCAGAGGTTAAGATGCTAAGCTGCAGACCAGAAGGCCCCACTGCTGGACCTCCTGATGGCACCTGGTATTTTTGGCCACTGTGTGGCAGAGTGTTGGACTGGATGGGCCATTGGTCTGATCCAACATTGGCTTCTCTTATGTTCTTATGTTCTTAAGGTCTGTAGTTCGGCAGTTTGAGACCCTAGTGCCGCGTGCCGGAGTGAGCTCCTGTCTCTGGCCCCAGCTCCTGCCAACCTAGCAGTTCAAAAGCAAGAAATTGCAAGTAGATAAATAGGTACTGCTTTGGTGGGAAGGTAACAGCATTCCGTGTGCCTCGGCATTTAGTCATGCTGGCCACGTGACCACAGAAATGTCCTCGGACAGCGCTGACACCTGGGTTGGAAATGGAGATGAGCACTGTCCCCTAGAGTCAGATTCAACTGGCTTTCGGGCAAGGGAAACGTTTACCTATAGCTAGGGAAAGGGACCAACAAGAACAGAAGGGAAGTGCTGAGAAAAATCGATGCATGGAAAAAATCTGTCAGCCTTGCTTAATCCAAGTGACACTTCTACACACAAAGCAAACAATGGATTTAGTTCAAACCATGTCAGGAGCTTCCTAAAGCAAAAGGGAGAGGCTGTGATGGGCTCAGAAGAGCCTTTCCCCAACTGGAAAGAGTTATTTCTTTCTGAGGAGTACGCTTGCAGGAAGAAAATTCACATGCAGGCAAGGCTGAGATTTTGTTTTTAAAAGTTGCTTTGCCTAATAATCCAGATTTGGGAACAAATAGAGATGACTTTGAAAATCAAGTTACATTTGTGCAATCCCTTATTCTGCATAATTTGTTCTGCTTCTGCTAGTCTTGGGAAAGAGGAAGGAGTTACACATCGCACTGAAACCACATATTTTGATCACAGGAAATCTTATTCAGCAAGTCCTGTGGTTTCTACTTCATAATAGCCATGAGGATTTTTTTCCAAGTTTTTAAACTGCATTACTTTTATTTAATTGCAGAGGGAATTAGGGAAAAGTTAGACTATCACAAAGGGCCGTGTTGCCATAAATTGTAATGCCAGATACCAGAGGTATTTTACCACTCCTGTGACCCAAATCCCTCCTCAGCACCTAACTAACTACTAGGGATGGGCATGAACCGGAAAAATGTGATTCATGTTGGTTTGTGGCTAAATCACAAAACAAACCACAAACTGAACCAAATGAGGAGGTTTGTTTGCAAACTGACCTGGTTCATGATTCATGGCCCTGCAAACCTCATCGAAAGGAACCAGAGTCCCTTTAAATGGGGTTTGCAGAAAGCCAGTTTAAAGGGACTGCACAAGACAGACAGACTGAAACAGCTGACCGGCTGGGAGCAGGCTGCTCCTTGCTGCTCAGCTGTTTTTGCAGCTTTTAGGGGGAACAGAAAGCAGGGGTTTAAAGGGATGCTTTCTGCTCTATCCACAAACTTCCTTGAACCACCATGAACTGCTTTAAAAGTTCATGGAAGTTCGTAACAAAAGCCAGTTTAAAGGGACTGCACAAGACAGACAGACTGAAACAGCTGACCGGCTGGGAGCAGGCTGCTCCTTGCTGCTCAGCTGTTTTTGCAGCTTTTAGGGGGTTTAAAGGGATGCTTTCTGCTCTATCCACAAACTGCCATGAACCACCATGAACTGCTTTAAAAGTTCGTGGAAGTTCGTAACAATAGACCTGTCATGAACTTTGGTTTGTGAACCATGAACAGGGCAAAATTTGTGACAAACTTTGCATCATGTTTCGGTTCATGCCCATCCCTACTAACCATCCTTTGCCAGATGTGCACAAGAAGTTTTGTACAGACCCATAGCTAGGTGGGGGCAAGGGGGGCTAAGTCCCCACAGATGTGCCCAGCCCCCTCGGGAGGATGCCAAACCCCCTGGTGCAGGCAGGGCCCCCCCTGCTTCACAGGAAGACCCCCTTACCCCTGCCTAACTATGGACCTACAAGGCAAGTGTATAAAGCCATGAGGTTTCTGAGGGGGGGGTTGAATATCCCCTCCTTGCTGCCCAAGACTTGGGCCTTCCTGCTGCCCACTCAGGTGTTCCCGCCTCCCTGGCAGCCCTTCCAGCGTGATGCACAACAAATCATGGGTGCAGCACCATTCCCACCGGTGGGTGAACAATGCAGGCTGCAGCAGCTGGGAAGCATGCACCCTTGTAAGGTAGGCTGGCAAGGGGCAGGGGAGCATGTGGCCCCTGCTCTGGAGACCCACTTGGGGCTGGACCCGCCTGGCCACCTCTTCCATGTGCGTGATGTGGAGGCACCTCCAGCAGAGGTGAGGTGAGCAGCGGCAGCAGCATCCAGCCTGGGATGCTGCTCCACATGCAGAGGAAGCTAGCTGCATGCCCCGCCAGACCGAGAGGCTGTGAGTGCTGCAGTGCCCCCTTCGCCCCTGGCCCAAGCTGGTCCCATCTACTCTGCCACCTCATGGGCTGCCTCTCAGGTTCTGCATCTCACTCGCCTCCTGCCCCTTTTTCCAAGGTGCAGTAATTCAATTAAGTAGCAATCTAATTAAGTAGTAATCTAATTAAGGCTAGTGGTACAATATTAATTGAAAATAATAACTTTACCAGCAGAAACCACTCCCTATACCAGGTGTTCCTCAACTCATGAAGAAGTAGCACATAAGCATACCCCCATCATCTGTACTGATCATGTGCTCCAGCTCGCATTGGCTATAGGGTCAAGCAGATGCTTTACATTCAGGACGTCCCAAGTTCAGTCTTCAAGCATCTGGGTCACAAGAGTCAGGAAAGACCTTTCTGGACCCAATACCCTAGCGAGTTATTGGTGGGACTACCCTTGACTCTGCTCTGGAAGTTGCAGCTAGTGCAGAATGCAGCAGCGCGGGTGTTGACGGTGACACCTGTGTGCTGCACGACCTGCACTGGCTGCCTATTGAATTCCGGATCCATTTCAAGGTGTTGGTACTTAACTTTAAAGCCCAAAGGCCAGGGGCCAGCATACCTTCAAGATCGCCTCTCCCCAGATGAGCCCCATAGAGCACTAAGGCCCACCAATCAACATTTTCTGGTGGTCCCTGGCCCCAGGGACGTCCGACTTGCCTCGACCAGGGCCAGGGCTTTTTCGGCCCTGGCCCCTGCCTGGTGGAATGAGCTCCCGAGTGAGATCAGGGCCCTGTGGGATTTATTACAATTCCGCAGGGCCTGCAAGATGGAGCTCTCCCACTGAGCTTTTGGTTGAGGCAGTAGTGTCCCCCTCCTTTGGTCGGCCCCCACTTATAGCCTGGGCCAGCCCCCCCACCTATAGCTTGGGTCGGCCCCCCATTTACAGCCTGGGTCAGAGACCCTAAATTTAACAGATTTCTGGGAAATTATTCCCAGTATAGCTGGCTTTTATTAGAGTTGTATGTTTGATATGTTTTAATGTGGTTTTAATTGTATTGAATTTTATGTTGTTGTACTGTATTTATATTGATGGAACCCATCCTGAGCCCGTCAAGGGGAAGGCGGGATGTAAATCCAAATAAACATAAACAAACAAAACATATGCTTGAAAGTGTTTTGTGACTTTTTTACATTTTTCTTCAGGGAAAGAACAAATGGAAGTAAGCCCTAATTCAAAATGGGTGAAATTCCTGAGGTCACATTATGGTTATTTTAATGGCACCTAAAAAGTGCAAAGGGTTAGAGCCAATGGCTGCTTTTCATTTTAGAAAATGCATCAACTCTTTTAATGGCTAGATGAGTAAAGTTTTGAAAGAAAGAAAAAAACAACCCTTGTCTAAGAGATGGAAAATTTATGACTGCAAAGGGCAGTGTTCTATCAAAGAGTTTGGCCAAGGCCAATTCACCTACTGGGTGATGTGAGGACACAGCAAGATGAAAGTGAAGTTGGTTCATTTCTTCCCATCGCAACAAAAAGGTTGATGAAGAATATACTTGATATCCTGCTGTCCCCAGTTACCTGGGAGTTCGGAGCCTGCCGTTTGAATAATGTTTCCTGTACAATAGGGATGACAGCAGAAGTGTGGAGAGACTGATGGGGCTTCCTGCAGGCTCGGCTTTTATAGTTCAAACTCATTCTTTACTCTCCGAATAGGACAGATAATAAATGCATAAATAAATGGCAATCTTCAGTCATAGCAGACTAACTAGTTGCTTGTAGTTAAAAAAAAACCTATACACAGAAACTCTTACAATTGAACACAGTGCTTCTGTTATTCCATATTTCATTGCTGATGTTTGCATGCACAATAATTTGTACCGTTTGTGACAGGTTATGAAAAATGCAAAATTGAACTGCTCAATGGATTGTTAGCCAGGACTTTCATTTAAGTGACAGTGCTTATCTATGGTTAACCAATTTAATGATGTACCCACCGGTAGTGTAGCTCTTTACCACATGTACATACAACATGCTCAATGTGTTCCTTACACAGATAGGAATTCAGATGTGCACATGGAGCTATATAATGGCCCCCTGTTGATTTCAGTGTTAGGAACAGTTCTGTGCATAAGTTCCTATTGTGCATCAGGCAATGCCCCTAGTGCTAAAGCCAATAGCAAAGCCAATGCATGCAAAAGGCTTGTTTGTGCATATGAGTGTACAAAGCATTCTGGATCAGAGCCAGTGCTCTGATCAACAAAAAGAAACTAAATAAAACTAATTTTGTCTAATTAAGGATGTTATTGAAATGACATCTTGACCCTATGGATTTAGCTAAACAATCCTATGCTGAGCTGCATCAACATGTAAACAAATAGAATATTAAACACAGGGAAAGTGACACATCCACTATAGCAGGGATCAGCTACCATGATGAGCCTGTGGGCAGTTTGGGAATTTTAAAGAAGAGGGGTGGGTGCTACTAGAAAACGGTTGCCATGAGAGGTGGCACCAATCACAAAATGGGGGGGCAATATGGGAAAAGATATCAGAGCATTTTGCAAGTCTCGCCAAGCGTGTTAGATGTTGGGCAAGGCACAAGACAAAACAAAAAGATTCTTACAACCTATTTCACTTGTGTCAAAGACTGGTGCAGATATTGTAGGACCTGGCAGGGGAATAAAAATATTTTGACAATTGTGGATTATGCTATTAAATTCCCAGAAGCCATTCTTTTAAAGGACATTGAAGCAAAAACAGTAGCAGAAACCTTGTTGATGGTGTTCACTAGGCTAGGCTTTCCACAAGAAATGGTCACAGATTTAGGAACCACCTTCATGTCTCAAGTAATAAAGGAGTTGTTGCAAGCTTGTGGAATTAAACATCTCACAACCATAGCTTATCATCCACAAACAAATGGACTTAATGAAAGATTCAATGGCACCTTGAATCACATGATGAAACGTTGTGTGGTGAAGCATCCTAATGAGGCTAGGAAGATTGACGCACCTTGAATCACATGATGAAACGTTGTGCGGTGAAGCATCCTAATGGGGCTAGGAAGATTGACACACACACCTCCGACATTGGCGTTGTGCAATGCCAGGTCTATAAATAATAAGACCACAGTCCTTCGGGATTTTCTGCAGGAGCTGGCGTGCGTGACTGAGACCGGGTGAGAGAGGGAGAGATGGTATCTCTCCCCCAATCAGCTCTGCCTGGGTTCTCAGTCCTTCACCAATCGTGGACTAGGGAGCGGGGGGAGGAGTGGCATTATTTATTTGGGAGGCTTACTCCTTCAGGGCACTCCCATCACAGGGGATCATGAGGATAGAATGTGCCAGCCTGGTGTGGGAAGCCGAGGAGAGTGTGGTGATTTGGCTGCTGTACTGACCGCCCAACACACTGGCCAATAGCCTACCATTCCTGGTGGAGGCCATATCAGGCTGGGCCTTGGAACACCCTAGACTGATAGTCTTGGGTGATTTCAATGTCCATGCTGATGACGTGGCCTCCACTCAGGCAGCAGACCTGGTGTCGTCCATGGTGGCCCTAGGACTCTCCCAACTTGCCGGGCTGGGCACACGCTCAATTTGATCTTCGCAGCAGGGATTACAGTGGACTGGATCACTGCCTTGGCAGTGCCATGGTTGGACCACTTTGCCTCGAAGGCCTGTCTAAATACCCCACTCTGACCCATTTTGGGTGGCGAGCCTATTTGGGCTCGCTCACGGAGCCAAATGGACCCAGTGCGGCTTCAGGTGGCTCTTCAGGATCCAAAGCCCACCGGCGGCTCATTGAATGAACTTGTAGAAGACTGGGATAGCCAACTCTCGGCAGCCATCAACGAGATTGCTCCCCGGCACCCTCGGCGCCCCTGCTCTAAGCTCGCTCCATGGTTTACCCAGGAGCTGCAGCTGATTAAACAGGGCTTAAGATGGCTAGAGAGGCAGTGGCAGCATGCCCGCAATGAAGCTACAAGAGCATCTTATAGGATATTTATGAGATCCTACGAGATGGCAGTCAAGGCCACTAAGAGACAGTATTATACGGCCACGATTGCGTTTGCAAGCTCCCACCCAGCACAATTGTTTAGAACGATTTGGTTCTGTTATGGCTCTGTCCCAAGCCAGGCGAAACTATAGGGAATTGGATATTGGCTGTGAGGCTTTTGCGAGCTATTTTGCAGATAAAGTTTCGTCGCTCCGCCGTGATCTCCCTGCTACAGTTGAAACAGTGAATTAACTTGAGGCTCCAAGCACGTCTTCTTGTCACATTATGGATTATTTCAACTTGCTCAGCCTAGAGGAAGTCGACAAATTGCTCCTAACTGTACACCCTACCACATGCCTCCTTGACCCCTGCCCTTCGTGGCCAATTAAAGCTGGCCACGAGGGGCTCCGGGGTGCCTTGTGGGAGATTGTCAACAAGTCCCTCTCTGAGGGGCTGTTCCCGGAGGCACTCAAGGAAGCAGTGGTGCACCCCTTCTTGAAAAAGCCATCTTTGAATCCGGCCATATTGGCCAACTTTTGGGCGGTTTCCAACTTGCCCTATTTGGGCAAGATAATAGAGAGGGCAGTGGCAACTCAGTTACAGGGCTTTCTGGATGATGCTTCTATTTTAGATCCCTTCTAGTCTGGCTTTCACCCAGGTCACAGGACGGAGACGGCACTGGTCACCTTCACAGATGACCTCTGGAGGCATCTGGATCGGGGTGGATTGGCAGTGCTGTTGCTGTTAGACCTGTCGGCTGCGTTCAACATGGTCGACCATCAGCTACTGACCCACCGCCTCGCCGACACTGGAGTTCAGGAACTAGCCTTGCAGTGGCTTGTTTCCTTTCTCCAAGATCGGGGACAAAGAGTGGCACTGGGGGATCAGCTATCCCAAAGGCACCCACTGGAATGTGGAGTGCCCCAAGGGGCAGTGCTGTCTCCGATGCTTTTTAACATCTATATGCGCCCTCTTGCCCAGATTGCCTGGAGGCATAGACTGGGTTGTCACCAATATGCGGATGACACCCAGCTCTATCTGTTGTTGGACGGCCAGTCTGACTCCAAACCGAAAGACCTAGACCAGGCATTACAAGCTGTGGTTGGTTGGCTTAGGCTGAGCCAGATGAAATTGAATTCGACGAAGACAGAGGTCCTGTACCTGAGTCGTAGTGGTCCGAGGGCAGGGATCCTGCTCCTGACCTTTGGTGGGGCACCACTTGTGCCAGTGCTGGAGGTTAGGAGTTTGGGAGTGCTCCTAGATGCCTCCTTAACAATGGAGGCCCAGGTAGCAGCCACTGCCAAGTTGGCCTTTTACCATCTTCGGCTGATCAGGCAGTTGGTTCCCTTCCTCGAACACAATGACCTGGCAACAGTGATCCATGTGACAGTCACCTCAAGATTGGATTACTGTAATGCCCTCTACATGGGGCTGCCCTTGTCACAAATCCGGAAGCTGCAGCTGGTGCAAAACGCCACGGCCAGGTTGCTGATGGGAATCCCGGTTCAGGATCACATCCGACCTGTGCTAAAGACGTTGCACTGGCTGCCTATAGCATACCGGGTTTGCTTCAAGGTGCTGGTTCTTACCTTTAATGCCCTTTATGGCCAGGGACCTGCATACCTGAGGGACCACCTTTCCCCATATGTACCCCAGAGGACACTGCAATCAGGGACCCAGAACCAGCTGGCTCTCCCGAGCTTTAAGGAGGCCAAATTGGTGGTAACTAAGGCCAGGGCTTTTTCAGTGGTGGCTCCACTCTGGTGGAATGAGCTCCTAGAAGAGACCAGGGCCCTGCAGGACCTCTCACAGTTCCACTGCACCTGTAAAACGGACCTCTTCCGCCAGGCTTTTGGAGCCACCACCACTAACATCACTAACACCTCTACTGCCAACAACTGATATCTATGTTGGTGGAACCCTGACTCTTTGGTCCCCTAAATACTGCCCGAGCCAATCACCCAAGACCGCTGAGGAAGATCTAAGAACTGACCCATTAAATGAGGAATGTTGCTAGCACTTTGTTTGAGTTTTAATATTGTATTTATTAATCTATGTGATTTTATGTGATTGTGTTCTTGGAATTTTACCATGTTTGTAAGCTGCCCTGAGCCTGCTCAGGTCTGGGAGGGCGGGATAAAAATCTAATAAATAAATAAATATGACTGGAATCAAAGACTTCGACATCTGGGCTTCTGGTTTGGACTCTGTGAATGGCGGTCGCATCTTCGGGGAGCTCCCAAAGTTGATTCGCCCACGCGCGGCCAAGGGGGGGGATCCGCACAAGCGGAGACCCTAAGGAACCTCAGGCAGAGGTTCCGATCCGGGGCGCACAGGGGATGTGCCTCTTTCCCGATTGGATGGTCGGAAATTGAGGCTCGCCCCATGCCCCAATGGCCCTAGCAGCGGCAGTGCCCCGCATGGGGACTAGCAGAGCCGCCGGTCGTCACCGGGTGATCAAGCGGACAAGCGTTTAAAAGGAAGAAAATCGGCCAAAACTGTGAGTTGCCAGTCGAAAACGGGGGGAAAGGAGCGAAGCGCACCCCCCCCCCAACGAAAAAGCAAAA
>NW_015163199.1:11179-20473 GCF_001447785.1 Gekko japonicus | reverse complement strand
GAAGGACTTATTTTCAAGTTCAAGGATAAAAGGGAGAAGATTGACTCAATTTTCAAAGCTCAAGACTTTTTGAAGAGACACGCCAGTTCAGAGGAGGCAGCACTCACCAAATGGGAAGAATTGGACAGTGACAGAGACAGCGGCTCGGAGGGAGAAGTCAAGACTCCGGAAGATGTTGGAGCGGGAAAAGGCTCATCATACAATCTGAGAGATGTGAAAGGGAGGCAGCCCAAATAATGAAGAATGGTTCGGAATGCGCAAGAAAAGACTTTATTAACAATAAGCCAAAAGGACACTACTAATACATTAACAGTATTGTTTTTTACAGGTTAAGATGAAAGACAATTGACAACTCACAGAAGAAGCCAAAAGAAGATTTGTTTAATACTAACAAAAGATTAACATACTAATGAAAGCATCACCCAATCTTTTCTTAATCCCACTATATACCCTCCTCCTTTCTGATATTAAAAGCATAAATTCTCTCCTTTTTAGGAGAGTCAATTAAAAAAAAAAGACTTCAACATCTGTTATCTGGGTATCAAGAAGTGCCACAAGAAAGTTCAGGTTTTAGTCCCTCTGAGCTACTGTTCAGTTGCCATGTGAGAGGACCGATGGGCATCCTAAAAGAAGCATAAGTGGAATGAGATAACATTGAAAGCAAAGGTGTAGCCACCTACCTACAAGAGCGACAAGAAAACCTGCCAAGAAATGAGAGCTGCTGCTGCAGAAAACATGCATCAAGCCCAGAAGAAACAAAAGATCTGGTATGATGCCAAAGTCAGAGAGAGAGTCTTCAAGCCAGGAGACTGAGTCCTCTTAAAGAAATAACATTATTCTTTTTCCCCCCTCTTATATCTGAAAATCCAATAAACAGATTATATAAAAAAAGAATGTCCCCCTGGTGACCCCTGACACCCAAACCCCAAAGTGTGCAACAACGTATCTAGACATGGTGACTCGAAGCACTGAGTCCAACCCTGACATCCAAATCCCAAGCAGTGCAACAACGTATGTAGATGTGGTGGTTCAAAGCCTTGAGAAGGGTTGGCCATGCACAGCAATCATCTCCTCAATGAGGTGAGTGACTGCTTTCAGGGCCCTCCCCCTAGCCCTTTTGGATAGCACTGTTGTGTCAGCGACCCCAGGCAAGATTCACTGGCTCATGGTCCTCCGCAAGGGGATGGACTACCAGGGAGCCAGGTGGTGCAGCAGCTGGTGAAAGGATACATCCTCCATGAGGGAGAAGGGTTGGCCACCCACTGCAATCATCTCAGTGATTAGGCAAGTGAGTGCTTCCTGAGCCCTCGCCCTTGCCTTTTGGGTGGCACTGTTGTTGTCCCTGAGAGCATGTCCTCTTGAAGGGTGGCCTGCCTTGGGGTCCCAACCATAGCACCCAGAGTGTGGGAAGCCTTTCTTGGAGGGGCCTCCTGCTCCCCGTCTGCTTCTCCCTGTTGAGAGAGAGTGGGCCTCTTCCTCCTCCCACTGCCTGCCACTCCTTCCTCTGGCAGCAACAAAGTGGGGCGCACCCTTTGCAGGTGCCCATGTGGAGGCACCCAGTAGCTAAGCCACACTGCTTAGCATGAGCACAGGAACTGTGTGACTCAGAGCTCTGAGTCCACTCCACACCCAAACCCCAGCAGCAGTGAGCAGATCACAAGCAAGGGGGTTGGGGGATATATAAATGTGGGTCCTCTGGGAAGGTACCCACTAGCTAAGCCACAGTATTCAGTGTGAGCATGGAGACTGTGTGGCTCAGAGCCCTGAGTCTACTCTGCACCCAAATCCCAGCCACAGAGAGCAGATCACAAGCAGGAAGCAATGAATCCCAGCAGCAGAGAGCAGATCACAAACAGAAAGCAAAGCTCTGCTCTGCTAGCTCCGTGCCTCTCTCTTGATTCAGCAGCCAACAAAGAAGAGGGTAAGAGTAGAGCTGACAAATATATAACCTTTTGAGTCCATAGAGCAGAAGGGGAACTCTGATTGGCAGCCAGCAGTGGAGGGCTCCTATTGGTGTTTCCAAGGCTGAAGAATTCCATCCCCCTTGTTGCCTCGGTGTTTTTCAAACAGTTTAATTGATCAGTGCCAATCTGTCTCTGTTCATGAATTTCCACAAACAATGCTAAAACTTCGTGAAAGTTCATGGTAGCAGAGCCACCACAAACTTCAGTTCACAAACTACGAACCAGCTAAAATCTGTCATGAAACTTGTCAGATGTTAGGATTGCCAAACTCCACATGGGGTATACATGTTTCCCAGGATTACAACTGTCTCCAGACAAGAGAGATCAGTTACCCTGGAGAAAATGGCTGCTTTGAAGGGTGGACTCTGTGGCATTATACCTGGATAAGATCCCTCCCCTCTGCAAACCCCACCCTCCCCAGGCTCTATCTCTAAATCTCCAGGAATTTTCCAACCCAGAGATGGCAACTGTAGCAACAGCCGGGGGGGGTGTCACTCTGAAGTAGCAGCATCCACTGAAATAAAGTGCCAAAAAGTATAAAATGGTGAATATTCTTGCAATCAAAGCGTTTTTCAGAAAGTGTTTCTTCCTCTCCCAACCACCCTTCACAATGGCCCTCAGAAGAAAAATGGGAGAATATTCTGTGCAGCCCTAGGAGATATTTTTCATAGTGTCTGGCATCTTCATTTAGCAACTTTTGCATTTTTGATGAATTCTAACACTGGAAACATATGAGGGGGCAGCACCACTTTCCCAAGGGTAGAGACCAATCTGTCATATCATGCTAGTATATTTACTTCCACAGAGCACAGAGCTTCTGTTGGCCTTTTCTCTCTCTCCAGTTGAGTGGCTGCTGGCCTACCAGATTTGCAAATCAAATGTTTCACCACTGGCATGGGAGAAGGATGCTCTAACTGCAGCACCACAAAACGTCTGTCTTTCCAGTCACCTGGCACTATTTACAGCCATAGACACAAAACTGCATCTGTTTTCAAGGAAGTGGCGAACAGGACAGGCAGTATATCTGTTTGGATCAACTCTGCCATTTTCCCAGTCATTAATTTAGGGGGGGGGGGGAATGGCCTAATAAAATATCACTATTTATCCTTCTAAAGATAAAGAATATTGCAGAAGCTTCATCATTCAGAAATATCCACTTATTTCATTTCATAGTTCAAACCTGGTCATTTAAAAAGTGGTAATTTTTCCTGTGTAACCTACATTTGGGGATGCATATAGATCACCCCCACCCCAGCAACTACATCAGGATGCCATCTTCAGATTGGAAACTTATGGGAGATTTGAGGATAGAGTCTGGGGAGTGGAGGGACCTCAACAACATATAACTACATAGAATACATCTTCCAAAGCGGCCATTTTCTCCGGGAAAACAGTTGTGATTCTATGAGATCTCCAGGTCCCACCTGGGGGTTGGCAACTCTATTTAGGGACAACCCTAACAGCTCTATACTGAAGTAAGTCCTATGTTATTCAGTGAGGCTTACTCCCAGGAAAACATCCCTAGGATTAGATTATACATTATCAGGCTAGAGATGTTATGAAGATAAAGTACCAGATTCCCCATTATAATTCCACCAATGCCATTGACAGCTAACTTTTTAGCAAGCGTACCACATAGGGCTGCCAAATCCCCCTGGGGGGGCGGATTTCCCCCTGCTTTGGAGGCCTGATTTCCGCCACCGCAGAATTGGCCCCCGGGGGAAACTCTATGTTTTCCCCTCAAATGGCTGTGACCCCGCCCCCAGTGTGCCCAGCGTCAGCACGTCACATACGTCTGCGCGCTGAGGACGCCGACCAGGAGACCCCCACCACCAGGTAAAAACAATTTGGCAACCCAAGGTAGTACCACAAGTCAAGTGTGAAATGAGATACTGTCTATATATTGGTGTATAGTCTGTTGAACCAGAAGGCATTACACAAAACAGGGAAGGTAGCCAGGAATACCCAGGAGACCCCCTGACATGACCATGCCCGACATGACCATGCCCAGATACAAGCCCCAAGCAAAGGGGTGGGCAATGAGACACATTACTGGGATCCAGCAGCCCTAGGGGCCCAACCCATCCTGCAGGCCCATCATCATAGTCCATTTATGCCATTTGGAAAATAAAATAGAACACTTTTGTTCATAACTCACAAGATATGAAATACGGTGGGCGGGGGTGCAGACTCTGACAAGTTTGCAGCAGGCTCAGAGAAATTATTCTTGGGCCCTGTTTAGAAGCTGCCCATCCTACACACTCCTCTGCTTAGACCATGTGGCATGTTTGCCCCATTTGGCCAGTCATGACCAATGTGTACACCTGTCTGCCTTTGACTCACAGCTGGGGGAGCCCTCCCCTCCTATACTTGCCACTGTGCCCCCCTCACTCACACCTCCCTGCCTACCTGCCTGCATTCTCCTCCCCCATTACCTAGCCATACATCCTTCCCCTACCCACTTGCTCATTTTCCAGTCATCCCAGTGCTTGCACACCCTTCCCTGACTGCTGGGCAATGCACGTAGCTGGGAGTGTGGGTAGTGGAAGGACTCCAAGTGGAATCCAAGTCTTATGAGGAAAGGCTGAAAGAATTTGGGTATGTTTAGCCTGGGAAAGAGAAGGCTTAGAGGGGACATGATTGCAATCTTCAAGTATTTGAAGGGCTGTCATGCAGAAGATGGAGCAGATCTAGTCTCTCTTGCTCTGGATTGCAAGACTAGAACTAATGGGTGGAAATTACAAGGCAGTTGTTACCGGCTAAATATCAGGAGAAACTTCCTAACTGTAAGAGTGGTTGAGCAGTGGAACAGTCTGCCTCGGGAGGTGGTGGATGCTCCTTGGCTGGACGTTTTCAAGCGGAGGCTGGATGACCATCTTTTGGATATGTTGTAGGGATGTAGGGATGTAGGGCTATCTTTCACCTATGCTCCTGCAGAGTGCAGGGGGTTGGACTAGATGACCTGCAAGGTACCTTCCAACTCTAACATTCTATGACACAACAAGCAGATGGGCCACTGGGCAGGTGAACAGTTTGGGGAGGTGGCAGTGAGCCCCACCAGAAGACCTGGGCCTTGGCAACTGCAACACCTCAGGGTATGCTGACACTGGGCCTGGACTCAGGAGACACCACAGCCATTTTACCTCAGGAATTCTATTGCTTTAAAAATGCTGTGAAGGCCCCAGTCTTACTTGCTCCTGTCTCCTCCCCCCCCATCATTTTTCAGGAGCCCAATTTGGTCCTCCCCAAGTCCGAATGTACTGCAAATTCCATGTTGGAAACTTGGTGCAGGCAAGGAGACAATACAAGCCAGGCTTTATTCTTCTGTCCTTATTACAGCACATGCTCTATTTTCTCCATCTTTCTTTCCTCCTATTTATTTATTATTTTCAATTTATATCCCGCCTTGCCAGGGAACTGGCTCAAGGCAGCGTACAAGCATTAAAATACAATAAAACAGTAAATACAATAAAATACAATAATTACACATCAATAACCTATATATCAGAAAGTGCTAATAAGAGTTGTGCAAATGATGGCAGCATTCGGTATACAATCCTATAATGGAAGGCAATATCCAGCAGTGTATCATATGAGCCGTAGTATGTTCCGTTGGCTCTTTCGTCAGTGGCGGCTCCTAATCGAAGGCCTGGTGGAAGAGCTCCATTTTACTCAGTATGCGGTGGCACAAGTGGTTAAGACGCTGAACTGCAGGCTGTGGAAGGTCAATAGTTCAGCAGTTCAAGACCCGGGTGCCGCAAGACGGGGTGAGCTCCTGTCTCTAGTTCCAGCTCCTGCCAACCTAGCAGTTCGAAAGCAAGAAATTGCAAGTAGATAAATAGGTACCACTTCGGTGGGAAGGTAACAGCATTCCGTGCGCCTTGGTGTTTAGTCATGCTGGCCACATGACCACGGAAACATCTTCGGACAGCGCTGGCTCTTCGGCTTTGAAACGGAGATGAGCACCGCAACCCTAGAGTCGGATTCAACTGGCTTTCGAGCAAGGGAACCTTTACCTTTACCTTTAGAGGTCTAGTCCATCTACCAGACTATGATCTCCTTATTAGGACAAACTTAAGAACACCAACAATGAAACAAACTACAGCTATTAAAACACAATAGAAAGGAGAAGGGTTTATGCTCCCCCCCCCCATTGTCTTCCTGAGTTGAAATGGTCCATGGAGGTTGGGGTGGGTAATTGTTTCTTTGGGAACTCCACAGAACTGACTGATCACACCTATGTGTGTGTTAAGTTCCATCAAGTCACTCCAAACTTATGGTGACCCTACAAATGAATGTCCTCCAAAATGTTCTATCTTTAACCGCCTTGTTCATGTCTTGTAAACCAAGGGCCGTGGCTTCCTTGATTGAGTCACTCCATCTCATGTTGAGTCTTCCTCTTTTGCTGCTGCCTTCAACTTTTCCTAGCATTATGTCTTTCCCAGTGATTCTTGTCCTTTCATAATGTGACCAAAGTATGATAGCTTCAGTTTAGTCATTTTAGTTTCTAGGGAGAGTTCAGGCTTGATTTATTTACAACTCACTTATTTGTCTTTTTGGCAGTCCACAGTACCCATAAAACTCTTCTCCAACACCACATTTCAAATGAATCAACTTTCTTCCTGTCAGCTTTCTTCATTGTCCAACTTTCACAACCATACATGGTAATGGAGAAAACCATGGTGTTACTGTGGAGCACACCTAGGTCTCCACAACAAGGCAAATAGTATCCACAGGGCTGTTTCAGTTTTGTGTTTTTGGTTTTTTGTATATTTGAAGGAGCAGCATTATGGCATGCGTTCATCTCTACAGTCTGATAGCATTTTTGTCCCATTTCAGCAGCAGTCTGTTATTTGTTACTTTTCCCAATGATACAAGGAAGCTTGTTTATGGGATTCTGATTCTGTGAAGACACCAAATTCTTTTTCTTTTGGTGATCATTTTCTTTCCTCTACAATGTAATTTTAAAACATGAGCGACATGAGCAGAGAACCAGTATACTTGGGGTGCTGCGCCTATCTGGTCCAAAAGGCAAAATGCTCAACATAACAAAGTCGCAGAAGGGGAAGGGGAAAGGGGGAGGACAAAAGAGAGGCCTGGCATAAATCAGGTGTGATTCTCTAGTTATACATATATGATAAGAGAGATGATGAGTAGACAGAGATTCTAGCCACTCTCAAGACCTCTCTTACCATTCCTTATGTATAACTGAGAAACATACCTAATCTATGATACCAGGCCTCTTTTTGCTCAACTACTCCTCTCCCCCCTTCTGCAAACTTCTTAAAATGAGGTAAATGATTTTCTTTATTATATCCAGGGAAGTGAGATATCCAAGGAAGGATGATATCAGAGCAAACATTCTTAGTCATTATGGTATCACTGGACTGCTGTTTTGCTTTGCTGCAATAGACTAACACAGCTACCCTTCTGGAATTAAAGTTCAACAACCATCAGGACACTGTTTATGTGATCCATCCTTCTGTGAACTATGATCAGGACTACATTCTCTGTACACTTTATAGATTAAAATACAAATATCTCCATTAAGTACTGTTTATCTCCATTAAGTACTGTTTTCAGTACATATTTATTGTCACAGTAATCTTATTTTCTTTTTCACATCATACAGGTTTTCTCTTTAAAGTGCAAGAGCCTTATTCAGTCACCTTCG
This sequence comes from Gekko japonicus, assembly GCF_001447785.1. Classification (NCBI taxonomy): domain Eukaryota; kingdom Metazoa; phylum Chordata; class Lepidosauria; order Squamata; family Gekkonidae; genus Gekko; species Gekko japonicus. The sequence continues at coordinate 12,835 of NW_015163199.1, read as the reverse complement.
CTCCCCTCAACAATAAGGCCTAGAAATTGGCCTGTCGAATCCATCATACCAAGTGTCTAGAAGAAGAATAGATCAAACCTTGAATGTCCGTGTTGGATATTGTCTGAAAGGTTGCCCATCATGTTACTGCTTGGAAGCTCTGGCGGTCAGGGATGACACGCTCCGGCTTCCCTATTAGACCCCCTACACAGCCTGGACAAAGGAAACGGCCAGCTCCCAGCCAAGCACATACATTTGCAAACTGCCGTCAGTCAGTTCCCAAGGCCAGAGGCTGGATGCCATTAACAAAGGAAATGTGAACCGCAGGCTTAGCCCATTTCATTCTCCCTGCCGAGAGAGTGGCGCTTCTCATGAACATCTATAGGAGTTGGTCTCTCCCCCTTGGTCAGGAAAGAGATGACAAGGAGCTGCTCCTTCATATTTTAATCAAATGTGATCCGGGTCACCAGTACATAAGAACACGAATACAGAATATATGCATCTCAAGATTCCAGTCGACTTACTTTTCCCTCCAAAAAAGATTCTGGCACATCATTTACTCTTTGTTCCTGCAATCTGTTTCATATGGGTCCTAAACCTAGAACAGCCCCAACCAGAGTTTAGCTGTTGCTTTATAAACCATTCAAATTTAGCTCCTATGGAATGCAATCTTGTTTTGAAATAAACACCAGAAAAGTTATGGATTAAACAGAGATTAGAAAAGTTGTCTGGTATTATTGCAATTTAATGTTTAAAATTACTTTATCCATTTTTGTTATACTCTATGGTACAGTATTTACCACAATGCAAGACTCGTTTCCCCCTCCCCCCCAATATGCCATCAAGGAGGCGGGTCATCTTGCATTCACATACAAGTCATGCTTATGTCCAGTAAAAACATTTGGGGGGGTGCATAACTTTTTTGGTGGGGTAGTCTTAAATTCAGGGTCACCTTCCTGTCGAGTAAATACAGTATTTTAAAAATATTTCGTAATGGTTCAGTTCAAGTATCCTTCCTACCCACTGGAAATAAGCCATGGGTTCCCAGGTTACCTCCTTCACCAATGTTTTATCTCACTTAAGGTTCTATTTCAGTTTCTATGGGCACTACCACAGTTTACCCCAGTGCCTCAATGGGCAAACAAGGGTTTGTCCTTGTCCTCTAAACCCAAAGCCATAGTTTGAAGGGAGCTTTTTATTCTTGTTTGGAAGACTTGCTAACCAATATTTAATGGTACAGACCTCACAACAACAACAACAACAAATCAGTGCTGAACAATAAACTGGTAAAAGAATCTGTGCGTGAAAGCCAGGGAAGGACTAGGAGAGAATGCAAGAATCTTTCATCCATTTCTGGTCTTCCAAATTTTGTTTTGGAGGCTCATCTGAAGTGAGCCAGAGACTTCAGTTTTTGCTCCTTCGTTACGTTCAATTTATCATTTTCATTCTAGGAGCCATGCCAAATTAATAAGAATATGACCATCTTTAAAGCCTAAATGAACAAGCTGAAGAAGACTCTCTTCCTGAAAGCCTCCATATGATTTGTTTACCGTATTGCTCCACTCCTATCACAGCCAGCATTCTTACATCAGTACTAACAGACATGCTCACACACATACACACACAGAGGAGGTGCAAAGATGGTGTGGTGTGTTCTCTACATGAAAGGAGAGAATC
>NW_015163199.1:0-8349 GCF_001447785.1 Gekko japonicus | reverse complement strand
CTCAGCAGAAAGACTGAGTGCACAGTTATGTTCCATGATAACACACTCCTCCCATCTTAGGCACTGAATCAGGACTATTGCTTCATGCAACAAAACACATAAAGAAATCACAATAGCTCCAATGCAAAATCTTTTTATCTGGACCACAGAAAGACAGGGTTGTACCTATGGGTAAAACTCAAGTTTAGTTAAGTGTGTCTTGCACACAAAAGCTCATACCCTGAATAAACTTTTGTTGATCTTAAAGGTGCCACTGGGCTCTAAATTGGTTCTAATACTTCCCCTTGCAATGGCATCCTAACATTTGTACTAGGTTATCTGCCTCTGATGTCACAGAACAACTTATGTGTTATCATGGTGATTTAATAACATGTTTGTGACAAAGTCTAGACAGAGCTGTATGTCTTAGCAGCCACCTGGACCCTTCTGGAAAAGGGAGGGAAAGGCAGGATAAAATATTAATATTTTTAAGCACTTAGTAGTGATGCAGCGTACCATGCAACGAATCCAAAACCAAAGGAAGGTGCAGCAAAGAGTTAAGTATTAGTTATGCTTTAATGCACTTCGGTGGGAAGGTAACAGCGTTCCGTGTGCCTTGGTGTTTAGTCATGACCACGGAAACATCTTCGGACAGCGCTGGCTCTTCGGCTTTGAAACGGAGATGAGCACCGCAACCCTAGAGTCGGACTCGACTGGCTTTCGAGCAAGGGAACCTTTACCTTTATGCACTGGATGCACCAATGAGGATACTCGCTTGCCACTGGAGAGTTTCATATGCAATGGTGAGAAAGGAGAAAAAAATCTGTTAAGAGGTAAGAATGGGCCTAGTTCAAAGGAAGACAAAATAGTGCAAAAGTTTAACCATTCCTGACTTCACTTGTCAGCCATACTTTGTGTTCTGCAACACAAAGAAATAAAAACAACAGAATCATAAACAATTATTTAAAAGCAAACAATTTCCCAGTTTTACTCCATCTATAATGTAAAATGTATGAATTTTAAGTGCACCCTCTTCCTTGTTTGTTCCTCTGGGATCCTGTATCAATTCTATCCAGGCCTCTGAAGGCTACCATGCTGGCTACTGAATCACTCATGATTTATTCATTTTTATTTAACCTCAGAGTTGGAAGAGACCACCACCGCCAATGCAGGAACTACAACAATAATATCCTCTGCAAGTAGGCATCTAATCAAAGTTCTAAAATTTCCAACAACAAAGAATCTACCACCTCACAATGGAGAGTGTCCAAGTGTTGAACACACCTCACCATCATTCTGCTTTGCGTTTTCATAGTTCAGCTGCTTAAATTGCTCTAAAATTATGCTTTAATAACTCCTCATTTACTAATTTTTGTCAAGCAAGGGTGATCTCCACATGCAAGTATGTTTGCGTACATACCTTTCTGGGCTGAGTCCTGTTTCAGCAGAAGAATGCTGCAGGGTGGACTGCAAATCCAGCACCTGCAGATGTGCTGATGCTCAGAACTCCTAGCATGCCACATGTGATTACTGCCATCCCATCATGTGAAGCTGCTGTATACTGTCAGACACGTACATACCTTTCTGGGCTGAGTCCTGTTTCAGCAGAAGAATGCTGCAGGGTGGACTGCAAATCCAGCACCTGCAGATGTGCTGATGCTCAGAACTCCTAGCATGCCACATGTGATTACTGCCATCCCATCATGTGAAGCTGCTGTTTACTGTCAGACAATTTACCTATCTAGCTCAGTACTGTGTATTCTGGCAGCAGCTCTCCGGGTGGAAGTCTTTCTCATGATCTGCTAGCCGATCCTTTAACAGGAAATGTTGGTGATAGAACCTGAGAGCCTCTGAATTCAAAGCATATGTCCTACCACTGAACCATACCCTTTATCTCAATGATTCCTGTAAACAGATGATGAGCATTACCAGCATTGACAACCAACCATGTTAGTGAGAGGACCAAGCTGATAGTGCAGATAGGGAAGGACCTCCATGTACATGAGTGATTGTGGAGCCAAATGCTATGTACATTTGATCTGTGGATCAAAACCAGTGAAGTAATTACCACTTGATATGACTGGGGTGGCTAATAGTGTACCTTGTCCATAATGAGACAGAAACTGTATGTTCAGCAGTGGATGGCCCAAGCATTCCACCATAGTGTCAGTGCTTGGATAGAATCCCAGCAGGGCTTTAGTACTGTCAGCCAAGTATCTGTTCAGAAGAGATGGGATTCCATGAGTTGGAAGAAGGGCTGAATGTAGCCATTTCGAAGGCTTTTGTGGTAGAAAAGCAGCATCGTGTGGTATAGAGTGTTGAACTGGGGGCTGAGAGGCCCAGTTTCAAATCCACATTGTGCCAGTTGACCCTGGTTGGGCTAGTCATTCACTCTTCGCCTAACCTACTTCACAGGGTGTTTTGGGAGGATAAAATGGAGGGATGCTTCTTGGATGAAGGGTGGGATTAAAACATACTAAAAAAAAATTAACAAAGAATTGAATTTTAAAAAGTTAATTCAGTCCCCATTTCCACAACAGGCGACTATCTATATCACCAGTGTCTGGAATCATACCTGCAGCTCAAGGGGCATTTAGTACCAGGAATCTTGCACTCCCCATTCTTGTGCACATGAGGATCCTGATCCATCACATGGAATGTACACATGCAAAAGCCCTCTTCTGTACATGCATCTTCTGGACTAGATTAGGAGATGTATATATTTATATTAGTCACCTAGGCGTTGTTGTTAAGAAAACTTTTGTTCACACTGATATCGGCGGCTGTGCTTCAGTATTGTACTCTGAATTGAAGTGTGACTGGTTTTTATGACTTTAAAATATTTTTAATGGTTTTTACAATGTATTTCATGTTTTTTAGATCGTAAAGTGCCTTAGGCAGAAAGTCAGCATATAAATCACCCAAATAACTAAAGGTGTCTAATATAATTTCTAGGTGATGCATGTTACCACTGTCTTTCACCAGCGGCTGCTACACTCTTATTTCCTTTCCATCTTCCTTATGAATCTCACACTGCTTTTGGGGCTACTAGGAATGACTCTTTACAGGACAGGAAATTACACTGAAGACACATCCTCCACATAATGTCTGTATCTCTCAGTTGCATTTGTCAATGCTCAAGCAGAAAGCAGTTTTACAATCTATACCTTAAAAGCATAAAACTATGTTTATGACCTTTCTTATTTTGTAAATGGAAAACACCCCAAATAACGGATATTGATGGTGTAAAAGTAAAATGAAGGAATTAACAACAAGGCTTATTTCAGTTGTCATTGCATTCTTTGTGCAGTTGGATGTGTCTCAGAATATGAACGCAACAAACTGCTCTACAAGGCTCGATCCTGCAGCTGCATATTTCAGATTTTAGTGAGAGCAGATGGACTTCCATAGGATTTAAGCAGCCTGAATGTGTGCAAAATGACAATCTTGATCCTTCAGTGGAGTATGTGTGTTTCTCCTTTTACATGTTTGTGCTAAGTTCACTTTTATTCCAGCAAAAAATCGAAATTGATGTTAAAATGTTATTTTGCACAAAAGCTTTAACTTTATTGCTTTAATTAAAATACCGTAAAGATTTGTGAAACTTTTCAGACTGGGAAGTATTCTGATATTTGGGGCATAAATGCGTATCATTCTGGAAGCAGGTTTTTTTAGAATGAAGCTGGAAAAGCAGTTTTCACCATAAGCATCACATAATCCATCCTCACAACATTAAAGGCAAACTCTACAAAAGCAACATTACATGTGGAATGACTCTACTGACAGAGCCATTTCATACACGGTATAGCTGCAAACTCAGGATGAACATCAGTTTTACCTTCGACACATTACAGCTGATCATGGTTCCTGGTGAATGAACCATACAAGGACCTGCTTGTCATTTTCACATTATACAGTTTAAGTGTAAAAAGGAAAAAAAAATAGGTGTGTAAAGGCCTGCAAAACCCTATGGACATTTCAGTTACAATGTCAAATTGGAATAAAGTCTCTCATCTTTAAAATATTCAATGAAATATAAGGATTTGAATATAATCCAAGAGACAAAAGTGAATATTCTGTGGAGTATCTTTCAGTCAGCACGCTGTAACAGCAGTACCTTGAGATTCAAATTATATCAGTTTACCTGAAATCCTTTACTTGGTCAAAAGAAAGTTTTCAACTGGCAGAAAGAACCTTTGATTTTTTGTACAAATGCAAAATTTATTAGACATTATTCTGGCAATTTGAAATGCATATAAAACCAAAGAAGTGTGAAAATTGTTATTTTATGTAATTTACTTTTATGAATCCACAGCCCAGAGTATGTTATCTACCTTTGTTTCAGATTCACAATATCACTGAAAATATGCTCTCAGGATAAACCATCATTTTTTAATTTTGACTGTTATTATTCATGGATCCAATGTTTACTTTTCTATAGTCATCAAATATTCATTTGAATGATATTTTTGGAAACACTTTTCAATGTTACTTAAACATAGTTATCAATCATCTGCACTGAAAAGTACTGTAAACTGAATAGAAAACTTAAGTATTCCTTATAGCTTTTCTTCAATTAACTATTATTTTAAAATGTTTACTTTTTAATGTATGACAGTTTGGGGCTCATATTTATAAATGCTACAAAAAATTGAGTAAGGATTAGGATTTATTATCATCCCGTAGGTATAAAAACAGATTTGGGGGCATTCCACATCACAAAATGAACATGTTGTTTGACATTATAAATAGGTTTAATATTATTGTAGAGTGCAATAAAAAGACATGCATACTCCATCTCATTAACCTAAACATGATTTACATTCCTGAATTAAGATTTTTTTAAAAACATAATGAAACATAAATGGACAATCGTATTTGCAAGACTATTATATGGAAATCAAGATGTTAATGTTAACATAAAATATGTTCGGTAAAAAGGCAAGGAAGTATCTTGGCAATCAGTGCAGTAACACTGTACACATTTTATAAATACAAATGAAATAAAACCTTAAGAAATGTTTTTGATAAAACAGCAAAATGTTAAAGCTATTATTTTTGCATAGGAAAATCTCACTTTGAATCAAAAACCTATTTTGACTATAAACAATATATGAAAAAGGAAGAAAAGCATTGCTTTTGAAATCCCCAAGCCTCATTTCTCAGACGTGAGATATTTTCTGTATTTCACTACATTTTTCTCTCCAAACTCAAAATATTCTTAATTTATTTAGAAAAAAATTAATACCAAAAATATTTGATTTACTATGTATCAGCTTTCTATCCTATATAGTATAATATGCCATTAGTTACATTTTGTGACACCACTGTGAATCCTTTCTCTAAACATTAAACTGAATCAATTTCTCATCCACTTTGTATCATGGTGTGAAATGCACTAGTACCAAATATTGCAGAAGAACTGCACAGCTACAAAGTCAGGGCATTTTCCACTGGCAATGTCTTCTGTGTACTTTGACATAGTGCCTTGTGACACAGTACAGAGATAAAATCCTTCAAATAACCACAACACCTAAGGTACAAGTGCTTGCAATCAATATTTTAAAGTTATTTTAAACTTCTCAGAATGGGACACACTGTTACACATCTCTAGAGACTAACTCCTCAGGGTCTTAATATGCAATAAATGTGCAGTTGCTGCTCAGTTAACTGAGTCATTATTGGGGAGGATGCATCCGAAGGTAGTGCTCTGTTGTGCAGCAATCAAGATAAAATCCTTCAAATAACCACAACACCTAAGGTACAAGTGGGGATGAAGTTTTGCTGCTGGAAGTATAGTGTGTAATGTGATTTTGTGAGCATCTTGGGCAACTCTTGGCTACTGCCCATATCATCAATGATAACAAGCACCATACTTCCATGCTGTGAAATGTTAACCTGAACAAAAATTAAAATGCTTTTGATTTCTTTAGAGACTGAGTACTTTCCACTATACTATTCCATCACGAGAGCACATAAGTAGCCTTTCATGAAGAAAAACAAAACTGAACAACTATCTTTTAAAGTAATACTGCCATTTTAAAATTAAAGCCCCTTCTCTTTCTTCCCCTTTGATTATTTTTTACCCAGCTATAAGACCTGTGTTGTCTCTAGTGCCAATCTCTTCTGCTATTTTTTAAAACTGAAAATAGGTGATCTGTCTACAGCACACCCACCACCACACCCACCACTTCCCAGCCACAAGAAATTTCAGGATATTGCACCATCCAATGTGTAGGAACAGGACAGGACACTACAGCTGGTGGATTAGGCTAGTGTTGATTTGATCCCAATAACTTCACACACATACTATAAAGTTTTTTTTCCTGACATGAAAAAGAAAATAAATAACTGTGAGACCCCATAACAGATTTGAGTAAAACCCACAACATACAACAATAGGGAGGATGATTTTTATCTGATACCTTAAATAAAATGCCAAAGATTTTATTTTGAAAACTTTTGAAAATGAAAATATTTTAAACTGTTTTACAACTGTTAACAACAGATTCAATCAAATGATACACGTCAACAGCAGACCAGAACATTACAGTTCTGTTCACACACCTGATAGAGGCAATTGTTTCTCTGATTCCACATCGTGTTTTACATATTGTTAAGAGGGGGGGAAAGAATTACCTCTCCTTCCACAAAAATCCAAAATGATAATAGAACTAATCAAGCAAAACCCAATAAGAAAAATCCATAACAATTCCCTACTTTAATACATACCAGTCTATCAACCAGGAATTTGTCACATGACTTTCAAATGTCCCTGCAAAACATATCAGAATGTAAAAGCTTTATATTTTTTATCCACAAACAATTATATGTGGACTATATAGTCATGTCATTACCACAAGTAAAATGTTAAGTTCTCTTTTCAGTTTAATTCTTGGTTGAACATTTACAATTGTATTTGTAGATATTGAAATTGTTACCTCTGAGTATAAAAACTGCACACCATATGTGCACGTGCGCGCACACACACACACACACAAATCCCTCCCTTGTTTGGAAAGATCTTCATGTTCTACAATATACCACCAATGAAATGTTATCACCAGACTAGTTGCTGTGCTACAGTGACTCCAAGTGGATTTGCAAAGTAAATACAATATCTTGGAACGTAATTAATAAACCATAACCAAGGGGGGGGGAAGTATAATGGGGGCAAATAAGATTCAGTAATCCTCCACAAACCTGTGAACATCTTCGTCTCCAATTAGTGAGGATACTCGGTATGCTTAAATCTGCTTCTGTTCATGGCTTGATCTCCAGATCAGGCTCCGCACATGCAAAGAGAGTATTTTATGGGGGCAGGGAGGAATCTAACATTGATTCCTGAAGGATAGGCAAATGGTGCCCTTAACTGGATCATGGCCAAACTCATAGCACCAAATAGCCAGTCAGTACTGCCAGCCCTTAGAACACCAAGCCCCTGTTCAGGGATAAAATAATGGATCTGAGATAGATTGTTACTGTGCCCCCTGCAAAAGTGACAGTTTCTCAAAGCTGACAAAACACTTCTGCACAAAATCCCTCACATATCATTGTGTGTGCAACCTGCTCCTGCACTATCTGATTATTTTGCTTATTCTCCTCACGGAAGTACATTCAGGGCTGTCACCAGCGCAGGGATGCATTAAAACTGGGTATGAAGGAGGATGTGCATGTTTTTCACATTCATTATTACAGCTGTTTGTTGTTCTTTTTTGTTTTACATCTTTCTTCTACCATTTCATGTGCATGCTGGGACTGGGGCAGACTGAGAGGCCCAAAGAGCTCTGGAAAGGACCCTGGCCCTCAGGAAAGGAGGAAGCATGGTTGCCCTGGTGTCTGGCTGAAGTCCACCTGCAAGGCAAAGGCAAAGGCTACTTCATTCTCACACAAACAGCTTCTACTGGCTTGTGGTGGAAGCCACCAGCTCACACAGCCAGTGGCTACTCCCAGTCACCTCACTGGTGGTGGTTCCTGCCTGCCTCAGGCAGGATGAGCCTGGGGTGAGTTCAATCTACTGGAGGCAGCCCCCCAGGCCATTGGGCTGCCAGGACTTCGCTTTGTGGCCTTAATGGTCAATCTACCCCTGGCTGGGACTTCTGCCCTCACTATGAATCCTGCCAGGCCAGGCATGGGGTGGGTTTAAACTGACAGGTAGAAAACCCTTCTTCTTCTAGCTCCCACAAAACCCATGTCACATCAATGGACTACATCTCCTAGGGTACATTGAGGTGAGGTGCCTTGAATGCAGCACAAAGAGGCACAGAGTGGAGGGGAGAGAGATTCTTTGTCTGCCAGCCCTTGCTGGCCCTCCACCAAGCTTGGCTGCACCAGCAGATGTAGACATAGCCCAACCCCAACACAGTAAGC
>NW_015163198.1:127502-135826 GCF_001447785.1 Gekko japonicus | reverse complement strand
CTTTTTCTACAAAAAGAGCCCTGCCTAGGCTGGAATACACCACAGCTCCGGGAAGGAGTGCTTCATCTTGAGGAGGACACGGTAGTTATATGGAAAGGCATACCTTCCCGCGCTATCTCAAAAGACAGCTTTTCATTCACCGAGCCAGCAGGACTCCCGTCTCATGTGCTGAAAAGGCGGCAATTAAGCCTGTGAAAGCGCGCGCTGAGAGCCACATTTATTGTGGCGATATTGAGGCTCTAAATTTGAGGCTATTGTGCCTCCAAGAATTTCAGAGCCCAATTTCCTGTGTATTTCATATTAATTATCTTCCTGCACTTACTCGTTGGTTTCTTTTTGTCATTTTCCTCCCGCTCTGTTCCCAGTGACAACTGACCCTTCTTCAAAGAGCTGGATGTGCGATGATGCAAGTCCAGTCAACTGCCCCTTCACATGGCGGGCTCTCTGGTTTCTTTTGTCCTGGTCGGATCTCTGATCTGGCGGGATCAGGAAACATTACAATGCCCCGTATTCTCCAGTACTCATTTTTCAAGTAGGAAATAGCAATTCTCTGTGGACATCTTCCTCAAATGAAATAAAATGTGGGTATATCCACCTTCACAATTCTTTTCAGTGCCCTTTGTTCTGCAAAATCCTGTTTTGCGTAGTGCTTTGGTGTAGCGGTTAAGAGTGGTGGACTCTAACCTGGGAGAACCGGGTTGGATTCCCCACTCCTCCACATGCAGCTGCTGCTGCGTCCTTGGGTCAGACACAAGTTCTCTCAGAGCTGTTCTCTCATGAGCAGTTCTGGGAAGAGGTCTGTCAACCCCAACTACCTCAGAGCCGGTTTGGTGTAGTGGTTAGGAGCACGGACTCTAATCTGGAGAAACTGGGTTTGATTCCCCAAGCCTCCACATGCTGCTGCTGGTTTGACCTTGGGTCAGTCACAAGTTTTCTCAGAGCTGTTCTCTCACGAGCAGTTCCCGAGAGAGCTCTCTCAGCCCCACCTACCTCACGGGGTGTCTGCTGTGGGGAGGTGAAGGGAAAGGAGATTGTAAGCCGCTCTGAGCCAGTTTGGTGTAGTGGTTAAGTGTGCGGACTCTAATCTGGGAGAACCAGGTTTGATTTCCCACTCCTCCACTTGCTCCTGCTGGATGACCTTGGGCAAGATGTAGTTCTGATAAGAGCTGTTCTTGAAAAAGAGCAGTTTCTGTCAGAGCTCTCTCAGCCCCACCGACCTTGCAGGGCGTCTGTTGTGGGGAGGGGAAGGGAAAGGAGTTTGTCAGCCACTCCTCTTCTCTTCTTCTTCTTCAAAGCGGCCATTTCCTCCAGGATAACGAATCTGTCATTATCCAGGATAATGAATCTGGTATTTCTGGCCACTGTGTGACACAGAGTGTTGGACTGGATGGGCCTTTGGCCTGATCCAACATTGGCGTCTCTTATGTTCTTATGTTCTTAGCGTGACACATCAGATAATCTGGACTATCAAAGGCATCTTCCAACTGGAAGAGACAATACGCAGAGCAGAGCCATGGCACCTGCCAAGTTGCCAACACCTTTCCTGGCATCCAGTGAGCTGGATCCGGTGAGGCTTTTCCCAGCAAGGGTCCTGACTGACTTTTGCAGTTTCGTAGACAGGAAGAGGACTGCTCTTGAGAGAACAGCTCTGGGACAACTTGTGATGGACCCAAGGTCACCCAGTTGGCTACATGTGGAGGAGTGGGGAATCAAACCCGGTTCTCTAGATTAGAGTCCATGTTTCTAACCAGTATACATAGAAGAAGAGGAGGAGGAGGAGATTGCATTTATACCCTGTGGTTCACTCAGAGTCTCAGAGTGGCTTACAACCTCCTTCCCTCCCTCTCTCCACAACAGACCCCCTGTGAGGTCGGTGTGGCTGAGAGCGCTCTGACTGAGAACTGTTCTTAAGAGAACAGCTCTGAGAGCAATGCTCCCTCTAAGCTGTGGAGTCTTGTGAGCAAGAATTCTACTTTGTGAGCCACTGGCATCAAAGTTGTGAGCGAGCGATTTAGCTGCTGCATCAATTAGTTTGCTCTGGAGCCATCCATCCTGAGTGAAGGCAAAAATGTGTGAGCCGGAGGCTAAAGAACTATGAGCTAGCTCAGACTAACTCAGCTTAGAGGGAACACTGTCTGAGAGAACTGTGACTGACCCAAGATCACCCAGCTGGCTATATATGGAGGAGTGGGGAATCAAACCCGGTTCTCCTAGAGTAGAGCCCGTGCTCCTAACCACTATGCCAAACTGGGTCTCTGTGTGGAGCTTCACTGCGTGGGTGAAGGTGAGCCGTGCCAGCCATTTTGTGGCTGGCTCCACCACCAGCGGCAGCCATATTGTAGAATCCATTTGAGGGAGTATCTTTCTGTGTTATACCTCTGAGGATGCCAGTCACAGCTGCTGGCGAAACGTCAGGTCCTACAATGCCAAGACCACGGCCACGCAGCCCGGAAAATCTACAGCAACTAATGAACTCCGGCTGTGAAAGCCTTCGACAACATATAGTAGAATTTTTGCTCACATGACTCCACAGCTCAGAGGGACCATTGGTCCCAAACCAGGACCAACTCCCCCCCCCCAATCACCAGAAAAGGTAATGGTCCTAGCAACCCTCCCTTCCCTGCAAGCAGGCTCAGGGTGGGTTACAAACAATATAATCAAATAGTTACAACCAGGGGTCGTTTCGTAGAAAAAGAGCTAGGGGAACTCATTAGCATAACTCATTAGCATATGCCACACCCCCTGACATCACCGGAAGTGTGTCATAAGGCCACACACCCCGCCCCCAACGGTCCCGGCCACCACCGCCGGCCTTGCAGCTCCACTGCCGAGCCCCATGAGGGGCCCGGCGGTGGACCTGCAAGGCCGGCGGGGGGGCAAGGGAGCCCCGCGAAGGCCCTCCCTGGCCCCAGGCAGGCAGGGGTGGGGAGAGGCAGGGAGGAAGCAGCTTACCCTCCCTCTTCTCCTGCCTCCTCCTGGCTGAATGAGGGCCGGAAGCGGGGGGCGGGGCTTCGTCATGTGCCCCGCCCCCCGTACCTCACCCGGGGGAACTGTGATCCCCCGCGATCCCCCCGAAATGACCTCTGGTTACAACCATATATCTCCTTATATGGGCTTTTCGTGTGCCTCTTGCCCATGCTACCACAGCCTTTTGCCCGCTAAGCTGTCACTCACAAGGTCTTGCCATCCATTGGTGGCTGCATTGCCTAAGGTCTCTCCACCCCTCTTCCTGTCCGGCCTCGGTGGTGGGAGCAGGACAGCAGCAGCGGAAGAGTGGTGGTGCTCTACCCGCCGTTCAGCATGGGTGACGAAGCCGCTGCTGCCCTTCTTCTCCCGGGGGGGGGGGCTGGCAGGCGGTGGCTCAGCTAGAGTCCGTTGCATTTGTCTCCACAACGAGCCTTCTTCCTAGTTTCTTGTAAAACACAAACAGGGTGACTTCACCTCGACAGGGATGCTTAGTTTGAGCTGGATGCGTTTGGCCCTAATCTGAAGACGGAACTTGTTCCATCAGGCTGGGGTCAGGGCAGAGAAAGCCCTGGCCCTAGTCGAGGCGAGCCTGACATCCTCGGGGCCTACCTCATAGGGCTGTTGTGAAGCCGAAATGGAGAACACACTCGTCTATGTGCCCCTGAGCGTGTTAGATGGAGGGTAGATGATGAAATGCTGTGGAAAGAAGTGGAGGAAAGCAATGGCTGATGAGAACATTGTCAAAACCTAGTTTCCTCTGATGATTTAGAAATATCACAGTGTTACATCAATCGGTCTCTTTAGAACATCGAGATCAGAAGCAGATCCTTGTCAGCACTTCTCTTTGCCACTTAAAAAAAGTGGGAGGGAAACCGGAGCCTTCAGAAGGGAAGGAACTGACCCGCGTGCTCCCGCTCTTGATGCATCTTTGAGAGCGATGTGCCCAAGATAACTTTCTCATCTGCCAAACAGGCCGGGAAAGTGAGATTCTCCATATACCTCTTTGCAAGCTAAATCAAGACACGACGCATCTGAGGCCTGTTTCTGATTCTTCTCGAATCTTCATGTCAATCATCCGGTGTCGAATCAAAGCTAAACCAGTGCTTTCAGGACCAAGGCTAAGAGCCCAAGAGGAAGGGACAGAACCCATGGGTTTCCATCAGTCCGTAAAAGGTTAATTGTGCACAAATGCAGCCGGGAAGTAGATTGGGGTGACCTGTGGAGGGGGTGGAGTTAACACTTCAGCTGCTGCTAGGTTTTCCTAACCAAAACCAAGCTGCTTGCATTCTTAGCATTCTAAAGGGGAGATGTCCTTTCAAATCTGTTAATGTGTTTGAAGATGAAGAGGAGGAGGAGGAGGAGGAGGAGGAGATTGGATTTATACCCCACTCTTCACTCAGAGTCTCAGAGCGGCTTACAAACTCCTTTCCCTTCCACTCCCCACAACAGACACCCTGTGAGGTTGGTGGGGCTGAGAGAGCTCTGACAGAAACTGCTCTCTTTTTCACGAACAGCTCTTATTAGAACTATGGCTTGCCCAAGGTCATCCAGCAGCTGCGAGTGGAGGAGTGGGGAATCAAACCCGGTTCTCCCAGATTAGAGTCCGTGCACTTAATCACCACACCAGGCATTAGAACATTTCTATCCTTATCTTCTTTGACTCCATTCACCCCCTTCCAAATTAAAATGCGAAAGACAATACTGGGATTTAGATTTGATCAGCAAAAGCAAGCAAAGGTTTGAGGGTGAAGTAATGCCTCCCCATTTGGTCCCAGTCCAAATCTCAGCTGCTCGCATGCACAACTGGCCTATCAGAGATCTGTGATTTTCATCCCCATCTGTTGGTCTCCTCGGGTGTATGGAAGGGCAAGTTCATGTATGTGTGCTCACCTGTTGAGTGCCAGTTCAGTGTAGCGGTTAACATTGGTGGGCTGTAATCTGGAGAGCCGGGTTTGATTCACCACTTCTCCACATGAAGCCATCTGAGTGACCTTGGGCCAGTCACAGCTCTCTCAGAACTTTCTCTGCCCCACCTACCTCACAGGGCATCTGTTGTGGGGAGAGGAGGAGGAGGAGGAGGAAGAAGAGGAGGAGGAGGAGGAGATTGGCTTTATACCCCACCCTTCTCAACCCGAAAGAATCTCAGAATTGCTTACAATCTCCTTTCCCTTCCCCTCCCCACAACAGACACCCTGTGAGGTAGGTGGGGCTGAGAGAGCTCTTTCGAGAACTGCTCTTTCGAGAACAGCTCTGAAAGATCTTGCAACAGACCCAAGGTCACCCAGCTGGCTGCATGTGGAGAAGTGGGGAATCAGACCCAGTCCTCCCAGATTATAGCCCACCACTCTTAACCGCTAACCCAAACTGGCTCTCGAGAGGAAGGGAAGGCGATTGTAAGCTGCTCCGAGACGCCTTCAGGTAGTGAAGAGCGGGGTATAAACTCAACTCCTCTTAGCTCTTCTTCAACTCTTGTTTACATGGTGCTCCACCAGAGGCAGCTGAACCAGTCAAGTGCCGATTTATCGTCTCCCAATTGCAGCAGTCTGTATGCAAGTTCTGCCTGCAGTGACGGAGCTCTGGGATGACTCAGTCGCATAGGGACGGATGCATGTGTGTGAATCACTACTGAGGGCAGAGCTAGACATGATGCTTGCCAGGGCTTTTTTTGTAGAAAAAGCCCAGCAGGAACTCATTAGCATAACAGGCCACACCCAACAACAGAAACTCATTAGCATATCCAGCCACACCCATGAGATCATAGATCATTAGCATATTAGGCCACACCCCCGTGTTACCAGAAGTGTGCTCATTCAGCCACACCCACCTTTTGCTTCTTATTCTGTTTACCTTGTTTGTGGCCAAAACCCGGGGCTTTTTTTGTAACAGGAACAACTTTGCATGTTAGGCCACACCCCTAATGTAGCCAATCCTAATGAGTTTCTGCTATTGGGTGTGGCTTATTATGCTAATGAGTTCCTGCTGGGCGTGGTCAACTTGGGAGCCAGCCGGAACTCCGTTCCTGTGCGTTCCTGCCCAAAAATAGCCCTGAATTGCTTGCAAAGGTTAATCCCTCTTGGGATTCATTCCCCATCGCATAATGTTTTATCAGACTTACCCTTTCCTCGGCCTAACCAACTGGTTTCCAGTGTGCCGCTCCTGTGGACACCTTTCTAGGCACCTGCAAAGTCTTTTTAGAAAGCAGGCAGGCCAGGTGTGGCTTTTCCTTAGGGATGTCTCTGGCCATTGGAGATTTGGTTGCCTGTGCTGATTCTTTAAAACGTCCGTTTGGCAGCTGCTGCCGTCGCAGCGCAAAGATCCTCGCTGTGTGCCTGAAGGGAAGCTGCGGCAGCCATTTTGTGACTGGCTCAGAGATGCCTTCGGGTAGTGAAGGGTGGGGTATAAATCCAGTCTCCTCCTCCTCCTCCTTCTTCCTTAGACCCTGCTGCCAGTCTGAGTAGACAACACTGAACTTGGTTGAGTAATGGTCTGATTCAGTATCAGCCAGTCTGGTTTGTGTGCAGTGTTTTCCTCTTCCTGCCTTAAACTGCTGTTTCGTTTGTGGGTGATGCTGGCTTTGTTAGACAGCCACTGAGTTTCTTATCCAATATGGACGCTGCAGTTAAAATGGAGCATGTGGGCCTTTCCAGATGGATTGTCTTCCTGCGGAGATAATACTGCTGGCTTGTCAGATCAATAATACAAATTGATGAGTTTGTAGCTGTTCTGTTGTTGTCGTTCTTTAATTGTGCAGTGGGGAGTGGCATAGTGGCAGAGCATGTCCTTTCTGTGCAGAAGGTCTCAAATTCAGTCCCTGGCATCTCCAGTTAGAAGGTCTTGGGGACCTGAGATGTTGGAAAAGACTTTTCTTTCCAAGATTCTGTCCCTGCTGGTGGACCTCCTGTGATGGCCACTGTGTGACACAGAGTGTTGGATTGGATGGGCTGCTGGCCTGATCCACCACGGCTTCTCTTATGTCCTTATGTCTGGGGCAGTGGTGCTCTGTATCGGTGCTTGGGGGGCAACAATGGGAGAGCTTCTGGAGGTGCTTGGGGGGGGGCAACAGTGGGAGGGCTTCTAGTGTCCTGGCCCCACTGGTGGACCTCCTGAGGGCACCTGGTATTTTTGGCCACTGTGTGACAGAGTGTTGGACTGGATGGGCCATTGGCCTGATCCAACATTGGCTTCTCTTATGATCTGATGTTCCTGTCTCACAGTAGCACCGATGGTTTCTGACAGCGGCATTTGTACTGCAGCTGAAACATCAGCTGGGGATGATTCCCTGGCAAGTTATCTCCCCCTCTTGCCCTCTCTCAGGGCTCCTCATTTTTGCCTCCGATGGCAGTCCAGTCCGTTCCTCCCCGCCACACCAGCTTCCCTCCCGATAAAGAAGCCAGATGATTATCTGTCCTCATTCATTTCAATAAAGTCCGAATTAGTCACACCAGTTAGTCAAAAATTTCCCCGCGTGTTCTCTCATCAGCCTTCGTTTGGTGGAGGGTTTAGGGCTTATGAGAACATATCTGATCAAATTACTTCGGAAGTTTCCATCGCCGGCACCAATTCATTTTCATTTAGCTTCTTAACCCTTTCTGCACGCGCCAAGGACTTCGGTCGCCCTAGACCGACGGCCGTGGCCTTGATTTCATTGGCCAATGAAGCAGAACTCCGGCTTACAAAAACACCCCCTACACTTCTAAGGTTTAGTTCTTCACCTGGCAGGAAGAAGAAGAAGAGGAGGAGGAGAAGGAGGAGGAGGAGATTGGATTTATACCCCACCCTTCACTCGGAGTCTCTGAGTGGCTTACAAACTCCTTTCTCTTCCCCTCCCCACAAGAGACACCCTGTGAGGGAGGTGGGGCTGAGAGAACTCTGACAGAAACTGCCCTTTCAATGATAGCTCTGAGAGAACCATGGCTTGCCCAAGGTCATCCAGCAGCTGCATGTGGAGGAGTGGGGAATCAAACCCGGTTCTCCTGGATTAGAGCCCTTGGAGAGCTGCCACCAGTCTGAGTAGCCAATGCTGACTTTGATGGAGCAAGGGTCTGATTCAGTACAAGGCAGCTTCATGTGTCCAAGGACCAGGCTCTGTGGGTGCAGTGCTGAGTTGGGGGATGGCTAGAAGATGCTGGCCTGATGAACACCAGAGACTGACCTTGACAAGAGAAGAGGAGGAGGAGGAAGAAGAAGAGGAGGAGGAGGACGACGATGACGAGGATGATGATGAGTAGGAGGACAAGGAGGAGACTGGGTTTATACCCCACCCTTCACTCAGAATCTCAGAGTGGCTTACAAACTCCTTTCCCTTCCTCTCCCCACAACAGACACCTTGTGAGTTAGGCAGGGCTGAGAGAGCTCTT
>NW_015163198.1:120758-127441 GCF_001447785.1 Gekko japonicus | reverse complement strand
GAGAACTGCTCTTGAGAGAACAGCTCTGGCAGAACCATGGCTTGCCCAAGGTCATCGAGCAGCTGCAAGTGGAGGAGTGGAGAAACACACCCAGTTCTCCCAGATTCGAGTCTGCATACTTAACCACTACACAAAAATAGAAGGACTGGAATGGTATGCATATGTGGGACACTATGAATTGAATCCTAACAGATGGTGACCATGTACACTTAGCCTGTTATTCTTGTTTGGTCTTTGCACCTGTTAGAATATCTTCATTATGTTCAATAGTAACCATGTAAACTAAGCTTGTTATTCCTGAATCTGATAAATATCTTCATTCTGTTGCATGCTAATTTAGTGCCCACCCTCTGCCTATATGTATGGACTGGTAAATTCTATTTCCCTGTACCTGAGGAAGTGTGCGTGCACATGGAAGCTCATGTATTGAATAAAACTTTGTTGGTCTTAATGGTTCCCCTGGACTCAAACTTTGTTCTACTTTCTCTTACTTACTTCAAAATTCCTACAGAGGGGTCATCTGAATACGATCCTCCTAATTCAGTCTTTCATTCTTATCCGCTGAAAAAATGCTTCGTTGCCATTGTTCATTGTTCATATTATTTTAGTTCTCTCCCCCAAGTTCCTACAAACAGGTTACATCCCAACTCCTGCCCTCCCTTACGTTTATGTTATTTTTTTAATTGAAAGTTATTGAGAGTCCACCTTTCTCACTTAGAGTCCCAGGCGGATTACACAGAGTCAATACAATCAACGGATGAGATGTAGAAGAAACAGCGCACTCGGATGAAGGCTGTAGGACCAACCTAATCTAAAAACAGAACTGAAGCAAAGCGTATTAATGTGACTCGTTAGATGAGGAAGAATCGCATAGTAGGACCTAGATCAGGGGCGGCCAGACTTGCTTAACGTAAGAGCCACATAGAATAAATGTCAGATGTTTGAGAGCCGCAAGTCCTGAACAAATATGTTTTTATTGGAAAATATGCAAATTTGCTTTTTATTAACATTCAATGAGACTGCCAAAAATAAAAAAAACCAAAAGGGATAAAACCAGGTATTGATTATTTTTATTTGTCCAATGATATTTATTTGTTTGCTAATGATATTTATTTGTCTAAGAGAGAGAGGTGGAAAGAAATAGAGAAAGAGAGAGAAACACAGCAAATAGTTGGGAAGGGGGAAAGAAGGAAGAGAAAGAGGAAGGAAGGGGAAGGAAGGGAGGGAGGGAGGGAGGGAGAAAGGTGGAAAGAAAGCAAATAGATGGGGTAGGGAGGGGGAAGAGGGAGAGAGAGAAAGAGAGAGAGAGAAACAAAGAAAGCAAATAGATGTGGAGGGAAAGGTGGGAAGGAAGCAACTTTAACTTTAAATGCATCCTCCAACCCCCCCACACCAGCTGACTTGGCTTGGAGAAGGGATTTAAAGAGACAAATGCTTTTTTCAAGCCATCGGGCGGGGGTGGCTTTGAGAACGCATTTAAAGTTGCTTTCATCCCGGTGGTCAGCCGTGTTGGTCTGAAGCAATAGAACAAAGTTAGAGTTCAGTGGTACCTTTAAGACCAACAGAGTTTCGCTTTTCGGTTATTAGCCTTCCTGCAAATGATTCACCGCTGAAACTTTCTACAGAAGGGAGCGCCAATTACATGGGGTGTGTTGTGTGTGTGTGTTTTTTAAATCGAGACTAAAAACAGAAAACTAATGAAGAGAAATATCACAGCCCCGATTCCACCTCGAGCACAGAGCCTTCATCTACAGAGACTCCCCCAGAGAGATAAATATGCTCTCTCAAGCCTCCCAGGGATCATTACTGTGTGTGATTTACTGGCAGCACAAATGCAAAGGGGACCAAACCAATAACAGCATATTATTTTGGCGAGGGAGGGGGGGAAACGCTTTTTTGCAAAAGGGATTCTTAAAGTGTTTTTAAAGAGACGGCATGAGAAAACCGGTTGTTTTTTTATTACGAAGGGGTTCGGGTTTGTTTGCCACTTATTCACCTTTTGCCCCTTTCTCACGCGATTATCTCCCAGACAACTTCTGCAAGGCGCTCCCCGATCAGTCTCAATGTTTTGTCTGATTCTAGGAGAGAGAAAAAACAGAACTGTTCCGTATACATCAAACTGCAGAATTGGGTGTATGTGTCCTATGGGAAGCATAACTTACTTCTGGTTAGATCCCCACGCTTCTGTAGATGGCTATTCGGAAATCCATGTCACAACTGGCTTTGCTTACACAGACACACGGCAACTAAGGTTGCCAACCTCCAGGTGGTGACTGGAGAGTGATTGATACATGGAATTCACTGCCACAGGAGGTGGCGGTGGCTACAAGCATGGACGGCTTCAAAAGGGAATTGGATAAACATCTGGAGCAGAAGTCCATCAGTGGCCATTAGCCACAAGGTATAGATAGGGACTCTCAGTCTGGGGCAAGGGATGCTCTGTATTCTTGGTGCTTTGGGGTGGCAACAGTGGGAGGGTTTCTAGTGTCCTGGCCCCACTGCTGGACCTCCTGATGGCACCTGGTATTTTTGGCCACTGTGTGACACAGAGTGTTGGACTGGATGGGCCACTGGCCTGATCCAACATGGGCTTCTCTTATGTTCTTATGTTCTTATCTCCTGGGATTACAACTGATCTCTAGGTAACAGAGATCGGTTCACTGGGAAAAAATGGATGCCTTGGAAGGTGGAGCCAGTTTGGTGTAGTTGGTTAAGTGCACGGACTCTAATCTGGGAGAACCAGGTTTGATTCCCCACTCCTCCACTTGCACCTGGCTGGATGACCTTGGTCAAGCCATAGTTCTGATAAGAGCTGTCCTTGAAAAAGAGCAGTTTCTGTCAAGAGCTCTCTCAGCCCCATCTACCTCACAGGGTGTCTGTTGTGGGGAGGGGAAGGGAAAGGAGTTTGTAAGCCGCTCTGAGACTCCTTCGGGTAGTGAAGGGCGGGGTATAAATCCAATCTCCTCCTCCTCCTCCTTCTCTATGGCATTCGACCCCACTGAAGTCCCTCCCCTCCCTGGGCTCCACCCCCAAAATCTCCAGGCATTTCCCAACCTGGAGCTGGCAACCCTATATCCTATGGTCAGTCCATAGCACTGTCTTCCATGCTATTGATCAGAGCAGGGGGTACCTAACCTTTTTGAGTCTGTGGGCACCTTTGAAATTCTGAGACAGCATGCTTGGTATAGCCACAAAATGGCTGCCACAAGAAGAAGAAGAAAGGGAAGAAGAAGAAGGAGAAGAAGAAGAAGGGGAAGAAGAAGAGGAGGAGGAGGAGGAGATTGGATTTACACCCTGCCCTTCACTCCCCAAAGGTGTCTCAGAGCAGCTTATGAACTCCTTTCCCTTCCCCTCCCCACAACAGACAGCCTGTGAGGTAGGCGGGGCTGAGGGAGCTCTTGACAGAAACTGCTCTTTTTCAAGAACAGCTCTGACAGAACTATGTCTTGCCCAAGGTCATCCAGCCAGGTGCAAGTGGAGGAGTGGGGAATCAAACCCGGTTCTCCCAGATTAGAATCCGCGCACTTAACCACGACACAAACTGGCCACTACACCAAATGAGTAGTTCCCTTCCCTCAAATGAAAGCCAAGCCAGGGAGTTCACTTGTCCACCACTAAAAAAAAATCCTTAACATCTTCTGCTGGAGTCAAACCAAAGCCTGCTCCTCTCCCGTCGCACC
Source organism: Gekko japonicus (assembly GCF_001447785.1). Taxonomy (NCBI): domain Eukaryota; kingdom Metazoa; phylum Chordata; class Lepidosauria; order Squamata; family Gekkonidae; genus Gekko; species Gekko japonicus. The sequence goes on along the minus strand of NW_015163198.1, from coordinate 123,761 downwards.
CAGGAGAGAGTTTATAAATCGGTAGGCATTTCCCGTAGCCACTGCCACTGATTCCGTGGAGTGGGCGGGTTCCTGATCGCAATGGCAGAAGCCTATCTCAAAGTAATGACTGCCTGTTTTGATGGAGAATGATACCTTTTACCTCCTGTGTTCCGGGAGCCATCCATTTACAACAGCATTCATCAATATTGATTTTCTACATAATACCGTGGGGCAACATGTATCATACCACTGGGGGTTTGTCGGCAGAAGGGTTGCTGTGCAGAGCAAGGCGACGGCAAACCATCTCGGAATGTCTATTGCCTTGAAAACCTTACAGCAGGCAGGGCTATTTTGGGGGCCGGAACGCACAGGAACGGCGTTCCGGCTGGCTTCGGAGTTGGCCATGCCCACTACAGCCAAAACTTCTGCGCACGCGTGGGTACAGAGGGAAGGACTGGAGAGCAGCTTCCCCCACAGAGACTCCGAGGTGGGCAGGCCAGGAGGGGCTGGAAGGATCGGGGAGGGATTTAAATGCCCCCCCGTACCTTTCCTGGTCTGTCCAAGGGTTGACTTGCCTGGGCTCCCCGCAGCCACGGAGTGCCCAGGCAAGCCAAGGGAAGGCACGGGGGTGTGGCCTAATATGCTAATGAGCTGTGCAGTCAGGGTGTGTCCTAATAAGCTAATGTGTGTCTCCTGTTGGGTGTGGCCTATTATGCTAATGCATTCCTGATGGGCTTCTTCTACAAAAATCCTGCTCGGCTTTTTTTACAAAAAAAGCCCTGACAGCAGGGGTGACAAACATTCTATCAGGCCCGCAGTGGAACTGGCTGTCTTCTGCTGCTGCTGCATTATTGTAGGTCTGTGGCTTACAGATACACACACCTGAACAGCATCCTCAAGATTGCAACAGCACAGACATTTTGATGCGATAATTCAGAGCAAGAGGTGCCAGTGGTCAGACACTGTTAAATAAACTAGGGCCCCGGTAACACGGAGCAGTAGCCACGCTACTGTGACGGAAGATAGGCGTATTTTCCAGGCGCGATCTCACCGCCACATCTAGGAAGCATAGAGCTCCCGTGCTGAACCCGAGGCTTCCCTCCGAAGATGCACAGTTAAAAACTAGTACCTCGGAGGTACTAGTTTCCGGAAACCGTGGGGCAAGGGTGGGCGTCTGATCGCATTTCCAGTGGCATCCGGCGCCCGCCCATGCCCCATTGTGAAAAGGTTCCCCCCCCCCGATGTCTCCAGGGATGCGCACAAGCACCCAACGGGGCATGCACATACTTCAGGTTAAAAAAAGAGACAACCCCGTTTGCCACGCCGTGCCGCTTCTTTGGCGCGTCGTGTGATCGGCATCTACTCCCTAACCACGAGACCTTGACGGGACCGCGAGGGGACGCCTGATCGCGCAGTCGCGCGTTATTTCGCTGCAGGGCAAACAGCCATGCCTCCCCCCGCGATATCCGGCCCGTGTGACCGGGGCCAAAATATTGCAAGAGTGCTCATGTTTAAAGCATGTTTTTATTTTAAGTTAAAAAAAACCCCAACTCTTTGTGTTTGTGTCCTTTATAAAGTTTATGTCTCTGCTACCTGGCGTTGCGTTTTATGACACACACGGCACGGCCCGACAAGGTCTTATGTATGTCAGATCCGGCCCTCATCACAAATGAGTTTGACACCCCTGCCTTACAGGGTCGCATAAGTCGGCTGTTGCTTGAAAGGACTTTCCACCACCAGCCTATTAAATTTGAACTGAGACAGTGCAGTGGTTAGGATGTCAGACTAGGAATGGGAGTTCAGATCTCCCCTCTACCATCAAATATGTTGGGTACTCCCTCTCTCTCGGCCTCACCTACTCTACAGGGCTGTTGTGAGAATAAAATGGGGCCATGCCTCAAACTCCTCAGAGCCAGTTTGGTCTAGTGGTTAGGAGCATGGACTCTAATCTGGGAGAACTGGTTCCGCACTCCTCTACATGCAGCTGCTGGCATGACCTTGGGTCACTAACAAGTTCTTTCAGAGCTGCTCTCTCAAGGGCAGTTCTCAAGAGAGCTCTCTCAGCCCCACCTACCCCACAGGGTGTCTGCTGTGGGGAGGGGAAGGGAAAGGAGATTGTAAGCCGCATTGAGACTCCTTTGGGTAGCAAAGGGCGGGGTATAAATTCAGTCTCTCTTCTTCTTCTTCTTCTTCTCTTCTTCTTCTTCTTCTTCTTCTTCTTCTTCTTCTTCTTCTTCTTCTTCTTCTTCTTCTTCTTCTTCTTCTTCTTCTTCTTCTTCTTCTTCTATTAGTTAAACGAATGCGCTGGACAGATACTCAGGTTTAACCCGACAAACTATGCTGAAGTGTTATATTTGCCGAAGCCACCTTACCAATGGCTGATTACGTCCAAACATGGGAAAGCACTTTGTCAAAAGCACCCACAATTTATGCTCACCCCATATGTTCTTTTAGTCAGTGTCAAGAGAGAGAAAAATATTAATTGCCCTGCATTGCCAAATTTCTACGCGTTTCTACCTATCCATTTTGACTTGAAACTAATCCAAGCCCCGGCTCACCCCTCCTATTACATCTGTCCCTTATTATTATTATTGTGTCTTTGATAATAACACCGACTGAAATGAGTGGCACAACGTTATATCCATTAGAGCTGAAAAGAAGACATGTGGATTCCGAACCGCCTGCAGCACTGTGGTGCGAGGCCGAGGGGGGCGTTTAAATCCCGCTATGCACGCTGCCTAATGTATATGTGTTTTCATGATTTGTATTGATTCACCGGCATGACAGATTGGTTATAAATTGGCTGATATATTGGCTTGTAAATGAAATAGATTGGATTGCTGAAGAGGATTAGCTGCAGTATTGAATTCTCGCGGTCTTCATGGCATTGTGTTTGTGCGCATTAAAAAAATGTCTGGCTGAGTGGCTTTGGTTTGATGGTCTGATCCATTTCTCTGCATGGCCAAAGAGGTGCCTTTATTTCTTATTATGAGAAATGAGTGTTGCTTAATTATATATATA
>NW_015163198.1:109018-120738 GCF_001447785.1 Gekko japonicus | reverse complement strand
TCATGTGCCTTGCACATGAAAGTTTATACCTTGAATAAACCTTTGTTGGTCTTAAAGTTGCACATTGGTCTCTACATTTGTTCTGCCACTTCAGACCAACATGCCTGGATCTATCTTAATTATTAAGAATTGCAAAGAATTGCAACTATTTCACCTTTTGTGCAATGGCTCAGTGGTTAAGACGCTGAATGGCAGACCGGAAGGTCGGTAGTTCAGCAGTTCGAGACCCGAGTGCCGCATGACGGAGTGAGCTCCCATCTCTGGCCCCAGCTCCTGCCAACCTAGCAGTTCGAAAGCAAGAAACTGCAAGTAGATAAATAGGCACCGCTTAGTTGGGAAGGGAACAGCGTTCCGTGCGCCTCGGCGTCTAGTCATACCGGCCACAGGACCACGGAAACATCTTCGGACAGCGCTGGCTCTTCGGCTTGGAAACGGAGATGAGCACAGCACCCCTAGAGTCGGATTCTACTGACTTTTGAGCGAGGGAAACCTTTACCTTTACTAAGTGCTCATCAAGTCGCTTCCAACTTATGGGAACCCTATGAATCAATGTCCTCCAAAACGTTGTCATTAACAGCCTTGCTCGGGTCTTGCAAACGAAGGGCCTTTGTGGCTTCCTGTATTGAGTCCATCCATCCCATGTTGGGTCTTCCTCTTTTCCCGCAGCCTTCCATTTGTCCTAGCATTATTTCCCAGTATTTTCCTAGCATCTTTCCCAGTAAGTCTTGCCGTTTCATAATGTCCCCAAAGTACAATAGCCTCAGTTGAGTCATTTTTGATTCTGGGGAGAGTTCAGGCTTGATTGGGTCTAGAACGTATTGAGATATATGTCAGAGTGATAGAGGTAGCAAGCAGTTACTATAGATCAGTTTGTTTTTTTTTGTCAGACCTAGCTGTCATGCTAGTAGTGATGTCATTACAGCCAGGTGTTTTCTAGCAGGTGTTACTCTTCAGGGCTTGTTAGAGTTAGTGATTGCATCACCCTGTTAGAGATTGGCTGGGGTTTAGCATAATAGCTATCAGCTTAGTAAACTGGTGGGGGACTCAGTTCTCATAGACTAAGGCACGACATGCTGTACGATAGCCTGTAAATATCTCTGTATATATTCACCTTTATAACTATATAAACTCTCTGTGCACCTTCATAACCGGCCAGTCTCCCGCTTCTTATTTACAACACCCAATAGAACTCACTCAGACTGCCACCACACACACGAAATAATTCACTTTCGATCCACTTCCAGGGCACTTTCCAACTGGATTTTACTGTGTGGACTGGCAGAATCCCATTGGAAAGTGCATTGAAAGTGGATTATTTAGTGTTTGTGACTACAGCCGTTTATGTGTTTTGGGCAGTCCACGGTATCCAGAAAACTCTCCTCCAACAGCACTTTTCAAATGAATCCATTTCCTTGATGTCCGCTTTCTTCAGTATTCAGCTTTCACACCCATGCATAGTGACGGAGGATACTACGTTCTGAGTTAACTCGATCTCGGTCCCTGGTGACGTGTCTGTACACCTAAGGATCTTTTCTGGCTCATTCATGACTGCCCTTCCCAGACCTCATCTCTGTCTGATTTCTTGGGTTGATGGATTCCACTTTGTACCCTCTAGATACGTAATGAGCAGATAGTTGTAAGTACAGCTTTGGCTCATGAAGGTCAATGTGAAAAAACACACCACACTAAAGGGGAAGGTCAATTATCCTCCAAGCAAGTGAGATGAGTGTTGAATTTTCTGTACAGTTAAATTGGAGACAACGAGAGAGAGAGAGAGGGGATTTATACCCCGCCCTTCACTACCCAAAGGAGTCTCAGAGTGGCTTACAAACTCCTTTCCCTTCCCCTCCCCACAACAGACACCCCGTGAGGTAGGCGGGGCTGAGAGAACTCTCCCGAAAACTGCTCTTTCCAGAACTGCTCTGAGAAAACTGTGACTGACCCAAGGTCGCGCCAGCAGCTGCATGCGGAAGAGTGGGGGATCAAACCCGAGAGCCAGTTTGGTGTAGTGGTTAAGTGTACGGACTCTAATTTGGGAGAACTGGGTTTGATATTTGCTCTTGCTCCAGAATGCAAGACTAGATCTAATGGGTGGAAATAACAAGGGGGTCGTCACCGGCTATATATCAAAAGAAACTTCCTAATATTAAGAGTGGTTGAGCAGTGGAACAGTCTGCCTCGGGAGGTTGTGGATGCTCCTTTGCTGGACGTTTTCAAGGGGAAGCTGGATGACCATCTTCCAGGTATGTTGCAGGGCTATCTTTCGGCTCTGCTCCTGCAGAGTGCAGGGGGTTGGACTCGATGACCTACAAGGTCCATTCCAACATTCTATGATTCTATGATTCCCCACTCCTCCACTTGCAACTGCTGGATGACCTTGGGCAAGCCATAGTTCTGTCAGAGGTGTTCTCTCAAGGATAGTTCTTGAAAGAGTTCTCCCAGCCCCACCTACCTCACAGGACGTCTGTCGTAGAGAGGGGAAGGGAAAGGAGTTTGTAAGTCCCTCTGAGACCCCAGGGTATAAATCCAATCTCCTCCTCCTCCCAGATTAGAGTCCGTGCTCCTAACCACTACACCAAGCTGAGTCTCAATATGGGTCAGACAAATCAACTGTAGACACTGGACAGAAGTCCAACGTACTTTACAAAGACTGATGCTAGCTGCGGTGGCTCAAGTGGTTAAGACGCTGAACTGCAGGCTGTGGAAGGTCAGTAGTTCAGCAGTTCGAGACCCGGGTGCCACATGACGGAGTGAGCTCCCGTCTCTAGTTCCAGCTCCTGCCGACCTAGACGTTAGAAAGCAAGAAATTGCAAGTAGATGACATTTTATGACACATGTGGCCCGGCCCAAGAAGGTCTCAATTATGCTAGATCCAGCCCTCATAAAAATGACTTTGACACCCCTGCTCTAAACTGTGGCGTCTTATGAACAAAAATTCTAGATTGTGAGCTGCTGGCATTAAAGTTGTGAGCAAGCCATTTGGCTACTGCATAAATTAGTCTGCTCTGGAGCCCTCCTTCCTGAATGAAGACAAAAACGTGTGAGCCGGAGGCTAAAAAACTGCAAGCTATCTCACACTAACTCAGCTCAGAGGGAACACTGCTACCAGTAATGATGTACGTCTCACACTCCGTTCTCTGCACCCCACCTTTAGAGATGAGGTGGGTGGTGACTCGATACAGGGCACTTTCTGTGGTGGAACCTCGCCTTTGGAACACCCACCCCCTTGAGGCTCACCTGGCCACCAACCTTATTATTTTTCAAGTTGAAGTGCTGAGACAAAATGTTGAAGAAGAAGAAGAAGAAGAAGAAGAAGAAGAAAGAAGAAGAAGAAGAGGAGGAGGAGGAGGAGGAGGAGGAGATTGGATTTATACCCCGCCCTTCACTACCCAAAGGTGTCTCAGAGCGGCTTACAAATTCTTTTCCCTTCCCCTCCCCACAACAGATACCCTGTGAGCAGTGTTCCCTCTAAGCTGAGTTAGTGTGAGCTAGCTCACAGTTCTTTAGCCTCCAGCTCACAGGTTTTTGCCTTAGCTCGGGAAGGAGGGCTCCAGAGCAAGCTAGTTGATGCCGTTGCCAAACTGCTCGCTCACAACTTTAATGCCAGGAGCTCACAAAGTGGACTTTTTGCTCATAAGGTTCCGCAGCTTAGAGGGGTAGGTGAGGCTGAGAGAGCTCTGAGAGAAACTGCTCTTTTTTCAAGGACTGCTCTTATCAGAACTATGGCTTGCCCAAGGTCATCCAGCCAGGTGCAAGTGGAGGAGTGGGGAATCAAACCGGGCCATAGAGTCTACCTCCCAAAGTAGCCGTTTTCTCCAGGAAAACTAATCTCCATCATCTTGAAATCTGTTGTGATCGCGGTAGTGGAAGATCTCCAGGTGCCACCTGGAGGTTGGAAACCAAAGCCTCTATGCAGCCCGGGGTGCTTGCTAGGTGGGACGATTCAGAATTGGGAAATTCCTGGTGATTTGGAGGTGGAGTCTGGAGAGGGTGGAGTTTGGGGAGGGACCTCGGCGCATGCTGTGCAGTCCACCCTCCGAAGCCGCCATTTCCTCCGGGGGAGCGGATCTCTGCCGTCTGGAGAGCAGCTGTCATTCCGGGCGATCCGCAGGCTCCACCTGGAGGATGGCAGCCCGGGGCGGGTCACTACAAGCTGCACCGACATAACAGGCCACAAGTCCTGAGCTATGGTCTCACACGTGTCTAATTGTCACAAAAAGCTAAAAGGTCAAGTTTTCCCTTGCTCGAAAGCCAGTCGAATCTGACTCTAGCAGGCAGTGCTCGTCTGAATTTCCAAGCTGAAGAGCCAGCGCTGTCCGAAGACATCTCTGTGGTCACGTGGCCGGCATGACAAGACGCCGAGGGGAACGGAACGCTGTAACCTTCCCACCAAGCGGTACCTATTTATCGACTTGCCCTTTCTTGCTTTCGAACTGGTAGGTTGGCAGGAGCTGGGGCCAGAGGCGAGAGCTCACTCCGTCATGTGGCACTCGGGTCTCGAACTGCCGAACTACAGACCTTCCGATCTGCAGCTCAGCATCTTAACCTCTGAGCCACCTGCTCCCGAAGGGGTGGTAAGTCCCTCCATAACATCAGCAGAAGCCTGTGACAGTTTTTATAAAGGATCTGACAAGCTGTTATCAGCTCTGACTATAATCTTTTGTGGCCTACTGCAGGAAAGAGGTGCAGGAGCTCATTTGCATAGCTCATTTGCATATGCCACACCCCATGACATCACTGGAAGTGTGTCAGAAGGCAACGCCCACCGCTCAGGCTCCACTGGACTATTTTGGATTGCTAGCTATTGGAGGGGGGGAACGTGCAGAGCTGTCCTTGCAGAGGAGGGAAATCTTTTACCTAAATAAAACTTGGTCTTAAAGGTGCCACTGGACTGTTTTGGACGGTGGGGGGGGGGCTCTGCAACTTACCTGGCTGCTTCTTGCTCTGATTGAGGGCTGCTGGGAGCAGGGGGTGGGGCTTGTTGCATGTGCTCGCCCCCTGAGCTCTTTACTGCCGGAGCTCCGCTTCTGTGCGCTCCAGCAGGAAATGACCCCCGGGTGGGATTTTGATGTAAGATCACACTGCCACTAGCACTGTATTTGTTACTGTATATGACTTTCATGACAGCAATTTGTGTTTTAATGTATTTTAACTCTTAATGTAAGCTGCCCTGAGCCTGCCTTGGTGGGGAAGGTGAGGTATAAATTGAATTAAATAAATAAATAGATGATACATCTCCCAGGATGCTTCACTCCAGAGATTTCAGGGTGCAAAGTGTCTTTGGATTTGGGTACAAGTGTCACATGCTTGTGCCCAACTCCAAAGACCCATAAGGCAAATTAAAAGAACCCTGAGCTCATTAATGAAATGTCTCTTCCCACTGATGCACCCTGAAATCTCTGGAGTGAAGCGTCCTGGGCAGTGCTCCCTCGAAGCTGTGGAGTCTTCTACTCTGTGAGCTGCTGGCATGAAAGTTGTGAGCAAGCAATTTGGCCACTGCATAAATCAGTTTGCTCTGGAGCCCTCCTTCCCGAGCTAAGACAAAAATGTGTGAGCCGGAGGCTAAAAAAACTGTGAGCTAGCTCACACTAACTCAGCTTAGAGGGAACACTGATCCTGGGAGATGTGTCGTATTCCGTACCCCCTTCAGGAGCAGGTGGCATTATTAACGAGCCCGTCACAGGCACACCCTCTAATGTCTGTGTAGATGAATGTGCAAATTATTATGCACACTGAAAAAAGACATAATGTGCGCACTCGGGCTTTGTCAGTGTAACATCGAAAGTCACCCTCTGTAATGAATGTGCCTCGCTGTGTACACGGCATAATTGGTCGGCACGAGTAAGAGATGGCTCCTTTATGGAAATGCAGGGCTTCCAAATGCGGCGGTCTGATTTGAGATAACAAAAGAGGCCGTCTTCCTACAGCAATTGCACAAGTGGTACCATTTGGAAAGCCTGTGATTGGGGAACGTGCTTGTCTCCTCCTACAGACCTTCTCGGTAATTCATTTATTAGGAAACAGGAGCTCAGGGTAGCTTGCAACAAGGCAAGATTGATCAAATCTGCTCGGAACGCTAGACCGGCCTAAAAATACGAAGATGTAATTTGCTTATAATAGCCTGTGATCTAAATGGTATTCCAAAGCCTTCAAAGGACACTCCCTATGAAACAAAATAACCCTGGGTTGCCAATCTTCAGGCATTATCGGGGTCATTTCGTAGAAAAAGAGGTGCAGGAGCTCATTAGCATAACTCATTAGCATAACTTATTTGCATATGCCACTCCCCCTGATGTCACCGGAAGTGTGTCAGAAGGCAACACCCACCGCTCAGGTTCCACTGGACTGTTTTGGATTGCGAGCTATTGTGGGGGGGGGATATTTATTTATTTATTTATACATTCGATTTATTTACCACTCTGACCCCGAAGGGTCTCTGAGCGGTTTACAGGTAGTTTCAAATACATTATTCCCTAACTAAGGCCTCATAGTATACAGGGGTGGGGCTGCCTACCGGCACCCAGGGACAGGGCTGTTGTTCTCCGGCTTCGGCATTCTTCCTCCAGGCGGTCTTTGGGGTCGACGTCCCGCCTCCGGTGTCCTCCAGCTTTGGCGGTCTCTTCAGCGCGTGACCCGTGTCAGCCACAGCCCGGCCATCATCCATTTCCGGGTCCGCCTGCGCCTCCACATCACCACGTTCCTCCATCTCGCCACTCGATGTTCCGCTCACTGGCCACCAGGGATCACCTCGCCAACCTCGCCGCTGCTTCATTGCTTTCGCTGTTCCAATGACTCCACTGTCGCCGTCGCCACCGATTGCTACTGCCAAACACCTCACACGGAGGAGGGTGCCCCCTGCCACCTAAGGGCAGGTACCCATTTATCTACTTGCTATATTTTTATTGCTTTCGAACCGCTGGGTGGGCGGGAGCTAGGACTAGAGCCGGGAGCTCACCCCGGCCATGGTGGGTCTCGAACAGCCATAGTGGCTGTTCATTGTTGTTACTGCAGGCGTTTTACCGCCTGTGCCACTGCTCCCAACTTATATGCTTATCTAATTCCCTCTTGAAGCCGTCCATGCTTGTAGCCGCCGCCACCTCCTGTGGCAGTGAATTCCATGTGTTCATCACTCTTTGGGTGAAGAAGGATTTCCTTTTGTCCGTTCTAACCCGACTGCTCAGCAATTTCATGGAGTGCCCACAGGGAGTTCTTGTATTGTGAGAAAGGGAGAAAAGGACTTGTTTCTCGACCTGCTCTATCCCATGCATAATCTTGTAAACCTTGGTCCAAGGTCGCTATGCAGAGGCAGGCGATGGCAAGCCACCTCTGAATGCCTCTTGCTTTGAAAACCCTAGAGCTGCGGTCTTTAACCGCTATGAGCCTGTGGGGGCCTTTGGAATTCTCGCACAAGGCCGTGAAGGCAGCCATGAAATGGGTGCCATAAAATGGTTTCCTCAAGGGCCGCGGTCTTTAACCGCTATGAGCCTGTGGGCGCCTTTGGAATTCTCGCACAAGGCCGTGGAGGCAGCCACGAAATGGGTGCCATAAAATGGTTGCCTCAAGGAGGTGGAGCCAGTCACAAAATGGCGGCCCCTGCTCAGCCACACAGTGAAGAACTTTGTGCTTTGGTGGCAGTTGCTGCCAAGACAACTTTTTTTTAAATTCGTATAGCCAATCAGATCTCCAATGGCCAGTCAGAAACCTTGATGGGCGAAAGACCCACCTGGCCCCACCCACTTTCTAAGAACACTTGGCGGGAACCAGGAAGGGGCTTGGCAGACACCATGGTGCCCCTGGGTGAAATGTTGGGGGACCCCTACCCTATGGGGTTGGCATAAGTGGGCTGTAATGGGCCCATTCCATCACCAAGAAGTGACTTTTCCTTCAAATGTACAAAAGTACCAAACTGTAATTCCCGACCTCAACATTCTGGAGGAAATGCATTCTGCATTTATAATTCAGGATTCATAGAATCATAGAATGTCAGAGTTGGAAGGGATCTTGCAGGTCATCTAGTCCAACCCCCTGCACTCTGCAGGAGCACAGCCGAAAGAGAGCCCTACAACATCCCTGAAAGATGGTTGTCCAGCCTCCGCTTGAAAACGTCCAGGGAAGGAGCATCCATCACCTCCCAAGGCAGTCTGTTCTACTGCTCAACCTCTCTTACAGTTAGGAAGTTTCTCCGGATATTTAGCCGGTAACGACTCCCTTGTAATTTCCACTCATTAGATCTCGTCTTGCAATCCGGAGCGAGAGAGGATAGATCCGCTCCATCTTCTACATGACAGCCCTTCAAATACTTGAAGACTGCAATCCTGTCCCCTCTAAGCATTCTCTTTCCCAGGCTAAATCCGGAGCCTGCCATGCGGGGAGGGTGGGATAGAAGTTGAATAAAATAAATACTATCTTAGAATCATAGAATGTTAGAGTTGGAAGGGACCTTGCAGGTCATCTAGTCCAACCCCCTGCACTCTGGTTGAAAGGTGGTCATCCAGCCTCCGCTTGAAAATGTCCCGCAAAGGAGCATCCACCACATCTCGAGGCAGACTGTTCCAGTGCTCAACCATTCTGACAGTTAGGAAGTTTCTCCTGGTATTTAGCCGGTATCGACTCCCTTGTCATTTCCACCCATTAGATCTCGTCTTGCAATCCGGAGTGAGAGAGAATAGATCTGCTCCATCTTCTACATGACAGCCCTTCAGATATTTGAAGACTACAATCATGTCCCCTCTAAGCCTTCTCTTTCCCAGGCTAAACAGACCCAACTCTTTCAGCCTTTCCTTGTGAGACTTGGATTCCAACCCTCTCACCATCCTGGTTGCCCTCTTCTGGACTCACCAGAAGAACCTCCAGCGAAGGAGAGATTGGGATGGTGGGAATGAGTGTTAAATAGTGCAGTTTTTCTAATCCGAGTTAAAATCAAACCAACCCAAGCATTTGGTCTTCAGAAAGGGGACAGTGACATTTATTGTATTCCATATACCATTTCATACACTCACAACAGTGTTTCAATAATCTTCATAGAGCTCAGTTAGAGTATTGTCAATGGGCATGAGCGATTCCAGTGTTTTGTTTTGTTTTAATAGGCTGCTGAAAATCGCCAGTGTAAAATATTCATAACAAAGAGCATAAAGCACTCAACTGTAAGCTTCCCCTGTTAGCTCCATTCCGATTCCAGTTTTTTTTAATCTCGACTTCAGCACGAGATGCATGCGAAATTGCGTTTTGTTATGGATGCTGGGAGACCGTCCTTTGTGAGGCCAATGGGCTGCTAATAAGCCCGGATGATTGGTTTATGTTGCATCGATAGCAGCTAATGACAGGAAATGGACTCCATTTAGCTGGGAATCTCTCTTCAGCTTTAGCAACTGCGATAATCATTTGAGCTTGTATGAAGGAACTTCCAGGGAAAGGTAGGGGAAAGAGAAAGGATTTGGTGAGAGTTTGGAACGTCTAGGATAGAGAGTATGGAGGAGTAGATTGAGTATGGAGTTTGGGAATGCAGAGTATGGAGCTTGGCATGCAGAAGGTCCCAGGTTCAATCCCCAGTAAGTCTGGGGACTTACCAAATCTGCAGATACCGGAGCCCTGGCAGCGTTGCATGCAGCATTGCATGCAGTGCTAGCAATTCTGGTTAAAAAAAACCAACAGCTTGGAAATAACATAGTAATATCGCCTGGCAGAATCCTCTGTCTCAGCTCCCCATGCCCTGGCGGAATAGTGTGTAGTGCTATTTTAGGTAAAGGTTCCCTTGCTCGAAAGCCAGCCGAGTCCAACTCTAGGGTTGTGGTGCTCATCTCCGTTTCAAAGCCGAAGAGCCAGCACTGTCTGAAGACGTTTCCATTGTCATGTGGCCAGCATGACTAAACATCAAGGTGCACGGAACGCTGTTACCTTCCCACTGAAGTGGTACCTATTTATCTACTGGCAATTTCTTGCTTTCGAACTGCTAGGTTGGCAGGAGCTGGAACTAGAGACGGGAGCTCACTCTGTCATGCAGCACACTCGGGTCTCGAACTTCTGAACTACTGACCTTCCACAGCCCGCAGTTCAGCGTCTTAACCACTTGAGCCACCGCAGTACTTCCAATAAAAACCTGGAAATGAAATAGGGTAGCTCTAGGAATTGCCCAAAACTCTATGGCTGTACCTCTCACATGTTGCATTAGAGCGTCTGCTTCTGCTCCTTTTTGTAGGGTTGCCAACTCCAGGCCAGGAAATTTGAGCCACCGCAGTACTTCCAATAAAAACCTGGAAATGAAATAGGGTAGCTCTAGGAATTGCCCAAAACTCTATGGTTGTACCTCTCACATGTTGCATTAGAGCTTCTGTTTCTGCTCCTGTTAGTAGTGTTGCCAACTCCAGGCTAGGAAATTCCAGGAGATTTGGGAGTGGAGCCCGAAGAAGGTGGTGTTTGGGGAGAGGAGGGACCCCAGTGGGCTATAATGCTACAGAGTCCACCCTTCAAAGCAGCCGTTTTCTCCAGGGGGACTGATTTCTGTAAGTCTGGAGATCCGCTATAATTTGGGGAAAATCTCCAGGCTCCACCTGGAGGTTGGTGACCTGACTTGTCTGAGGTGGTGATCGAAGGAAGTAAACTGGGATGTCGTGAGAACGACACAGCCACTAGACAGCCGGCTCCTTTCCCCGCTTCTGTTGTTTCGACACAATGTTGCCAACACATCTATTATTTTTTTTGCAATCTTATGGTCCAGAAACCTGTTTTTGATTAAAACAGATGAAAGCGGAGGTCTGCGGGAGGGCGACTTCTGAAGTCAATAGCGGACGTCACATTTGGAAACATAAAACACCCAGTCTGCCCGGGCTATAGGTCATTAACGATGAAATTCTTTTACAAGCCCGAGATAGGATGTATTATTCATCAGCTCTGAAATATCCCAGCGGGAGATGCCCTGTCATCACATCTTGAGCGGATGTAATTCTGTTGACAATAGAACACGCGAGCGGGGAGAGAGAGAGAGAGGCCAAGGTTACTCTCGGCTTGCAAAAACCTCTCTCCGCTAATGCTAATAATTGAAGAAAGTCATTGCCATTGGGGGGGGGGAGTCCCCAGTATGGCAGGCGTACGCGTTTGGCCACAATGCTTGAGAAGGTCAAAAGGTACTGGAGCGCATCTTCATGTTTGAATAAATACCGGCAGTACTAATAAAAAAGGAATCTGCAAGGCGAGAGCGGGTAAGTGAATAATCCAATTGGCAACATCGATGCGCGCCTCCGCATTTTGAAATCTGAATGGAAAAGTGCTGAATTTTCTATTTTTAGAGTGGTTTTTCCAAGGCTCCTTTATCTCTTACCACATGCAGGATACTATAATAGTAAATCGACGCTCAAGCAGACAATTGCCGAGGAAAGGAAGAGTGAAGTCCACTCGGATGCCTTGAAAAGCAGGTCGGTAGGCAGGAATCAGCAGGTGGAACGGCTCACAAGTCATGATTGCTTATTAATGTCTGCTCATCCAGCTGCCCTTAGAAGAAGAGGAGCTGGTAAAAAAAAGAAGAGGATGGCAATTCAAGTTGATGTTGCACATCGACATAGGAGGGGCTGTGGCTCAGTGGTCGAACATCAGCTCGGCATGCAGAAGGTCCCAGGTTCAATTCTGGCATAGAATCATAGAATGTTAGAGTTGGAAGGGAACTTGCAGGCCATCTAGTCCAAACCCCTGCACTCTGCAGGAGCATAGAACATAAGAGAAGCCAATGT
>NW_015163198.1:90593-107920 GCF_001447785.1 Gekko japonicus | reverse complement strand
GATGGACCTCTGCTCCAGATGTTTATCCAACTCCCTCTTGAAGCTGTCCATGCTTGTAGCCGCCGCCACCTCCTGTGGCAGTGAATTCCATGTGTTAATCACTCTTTGGGTGAAGAAGGACTTCCTTTTATCTTTTCTAACCTGACCGCTCAGCAATTTCATGGAGTGCCCACGAGTTCCTGTATTCTCTCGACCTGCTCTATCCCACGCAAAATCTTGTAAACCTTGATCATGTTACCCCTCAGCCGTCGTTTCTCCAAGCTCAAGCACCCCAAGCGCTTTAACCTTCCTTCATAGGGAAAGTGTTCCAACCCTTTGATCATCCTAGTTGCCCTTTTCTGCACTTTTCCCAATGCTATAATATCCTTTTTGAGGTGTGGTGACCAGAACTGTACACAGTACTCTAAATGAGGACGTACCATCGATTTATACAGGGGCATTATGATACTGGCTGATTTGTTTTCAATTTCCTTCCTAATAATCCCCAGCATAGTGTTGGCCTTTTTTATTGCAGTCACACACTGTCTTGACATTTTCATTGAGTTGTCTACTGTGACTCCAAGATCTCTCTCTTGGTCAGTCTCTGTCAGTTCAGATCCCATCAACGTGTATTTATAGTTAGGATTTTTTGCTCCAATGTGCATAGCTGGAAGAGAGCCCTACAACATCCCTGAAAGATGGTCGTCCAGCCTCCGCTTGAAAACGTCCAGTGAAGGAGCATCCACCACCTCCCAAGGCCATCCGTTCCACTGCTCCACCACTCTTACAGTTTGGAGGTTTCTCCTGATATTTAGCCGGTATTGATTCCCTTGTAATTTCCACCCATTCGATCTGGTCTTGCAATCCGGAGCAAGAGAGAATAGATCCACTCAGTCTTCTACACAACAACCCTTCAGATATTTGAAGACTGCCATCGTGTCCCCTCTAAGCCTTCTCTTTCCCAGGCTAAACAGACCCAACTCTTTCAGCCTTCCCTCGTAAGACTTGGATTCCAACCAATGTTCCCTCTAAGCTGAGTTAGTGTGTGCTAGCTCACAGTGTTTTAGCCTCTAGCTCACACATTTTTGTCTTGGCTCAGGAAGGAGGGCTCCAGAGCAAACAAACTGATGCAGTAGCCAAACTGCTTGCTCACAGCTTTAATGCCAGTAGCTCACAAAGTGGGATTTTTGCTCACAAGACTCCGCAGCTTAGAGGGAGCATTGATTCCAACCCTCCAGTGAAAAGGACCAGGTGGTAGGTGGTGTGAAAGACCTCAGCCTGAGACCCGGGAGTGTCTCTGCGGGTCTGAGTAGACAATATTGACTTTGATGGACCCAGGGTCTGATTCGGTAGAAGGCAGCTTCATGGCCAAATAGCCCCGGGGACTGCTTAGGTTCCCTAAAGAGTTCTCAGTGCTCCACAAAAATGTCATTTCTTTGGTGGTAGCCTGGCAGTTAATTTGTGAAACCTAGTGCCAAGTGACCCTGACCTGGATGGCTCAAACAAACCTGATCTCATCAGATCTCAGAAACTGGTTGGCACTTGGATTGGAGAACACCAAAGAACACCAGGGGGGCTACTCAGAGGCAGGCAGTGGCAAACCAGCTCTGTTTGCCTGTTTGGTGCAGTGGTTAAGGGAACGGACTCTCATCTGGGAGGACCGGGTTTGATCTCCCACTCCTCCACTTGCAGCTGCTGGATGACCCTGGCCAAGCTACAGTTCTGTCAGAGCTGTTCTCTCAAGGGCAGTCCTCGAGAGAGCTCTCTCAGCCCCACCTCCCTCACGGGGTGTCTGTTGTGGGGAGGGGAAGGGAAAGGAGTTTTTAAGCTGCTCTGAGACTCGGAGTGAAGGGGGGGTATACATCCAATCTCTTCTTCTTCATCATCTTTTTTTAACCCCCGAAGGGGATTTTTTATTGCATTTTCTAAAGACTACAAACTACAAAGAAAAAATGGGAAGGGGAAACAACTACAACAACTAAGGATACAGGAACGAAACCCACTAATAACTAAAACCCAAGTATAGGAGATCCTTACATTAGCTTGTATAAGTGTTGTTCTTAACATGCTTAGATTACATTGAACATGGTCATTTATGCTAATATATTTAGCTTTTATTCTTCTTCTTCATCTTGAAAACCCTATGGGGCCGCCATAAATCCGCTGCAGTATGTTGGTGGGAGACCTGACAAGCCTATCTATGCGTCTCAACAGGATCAAGGGCGTAACTCTAGCTGTTTGCAGGATCAGGGATCTCGCCTTGGCTTCAGGAAAGGGGGGAGTTTAGTTCCCTAAATAATCCTGCAACTGAGTCCCAAGTTTAACTGGTTCGACATGTCCTTTTAACCAGATTGTATTTCCATGCAGGTTGTTAGGCTTCAGTTGTCTAGAGCTTGACTGCCTGCCTGTCTCTTGCAGAGACTTCTAGTCTCCAGTTTTGGATCTTGCCTTGATCCTTGGATCCTGCCTACCTTTGTTTCTTGCTACCTTGTTGCCTGTGAGCCTTGAAGCTTCCTGCCAACTTGATAGAACATGATAGGTCACCTTGGTAACCTGATCCTGACCCCAAGGGATATCTACCTTCATCAGTGATCTGGAAGCTTCCGTATTCTGCCTACATGGTTGCACAAGCTAGCTAATAGCCACTGATGGACCTCTGCTCCATATGCTTATCCAATTCCCTCTTGAAGCCATCCATGCTTGTAGCTGCCACCACCTCCTGTGGCAGTGAATTCCAAGTGTTAATCACTCTTTGGGTGAAGAAGTACTTCCTCTTATCCGTTCTAACCCGACCGCTCAGCAATTTCACGGAGTGCCCATGAGTTCTTGTATTGCGAGAAAGGGAGAAAAGTACCTCTTTCTCTACCTGCTCTTTCCCATGCATAATCTTATAAACTTGATAGAACATGATAGGTCACCTTGATGACCTGACCATGACCCTAAGGGATATCTACCTTCATCAGTAATCTGGAAGCTTCTGTATTCTGCCTACATGGTTGCACAAGCTATCATAAGCCACAACTCACAAAAGTCAAACAAACTCTTTGACCAGGAAATGGACCTATTCACGACCCTGTAGTAAACAAAGCAATTTATCCGGGAAAGCCTTACGGGGCAGGTACCATGGCTGTTTGCCGTGGTGGCCCATTTGAATGTCCAACAAAACAGAGGTTATCCCAGCAGAGATCCCCCTAATTGGAGACTGCGTTGGTGCTGAAGTTCTCAGCACTCTTAATCTGCACATTGTTAACAACCAGTGGGGGGAAAGACGTCAGCGAACAAAATGAAAACTGTTTGTGCAGAGCACTCTGTCCGAAATGTGGAAAGGAAGATAAAAGGGAACAATGGCGGCAGCTGAGCTTCAGTGACGAGACCAGGTGATAATTAGCTCAAAACCCAGAGAAAGTCAGAAGAGGAACATGTCTGGAACATCCCTCCTGAGATCTTAGAGAGCTGCTGCTGCCATAAGAACACAAGAATGTAAGAAGAGCCATGCTGGATCAGTCCAAAGGCCCATCTAGTCCGTCGTTCTGTTCACGCAGTGGCTGACCAGCAGCCTCTAGGAAGCCTGTAAGCAGGATGGCCACAACAGCATCCTCCCACCTGTGCTCCTCGGCAACTGATTTAAAGAGGCATACCGCCTCCAGTGGAGCTGTGGTGGCTCAAGTGGTTAAGACGCTGAACTGCAGTCTGTGGAAGGTCAGTAGTTCAGCAGTTCAAGACCCGAGTGTGCCGCATGATAGAGTGAGCTCCCGTCTCTGGTTCCAGCTCCTGCCCACCTAGCAGTTCGAAAGCAAGAAATTGCAAGTAGATAAATAGGTACCGCTTCGGTGGGAAGGTAACAGCGTTCCGTGCGTCTCGTTGTTTAGTCATGCCGGCCACATGACCACGGAAACGTCTTCGGACAGCGCTGGCTCTTCGGCTTTGAAACGGAGATGAGCACCGCAACCCTAGAGTCGGATTTGACTGGCTTTCAAGCAAGGGAACCTTTACCTTTACCGCCTCCAGTATGGGAAATAGTAGATCTCCATCCTGAAGAGTTAGCCGTTGATAGCCCATTCCTTCATGAAGTTGTCCACTCCCCCTTTAAAGCCCTCCAGGCTGGCGAAGACAATACCAGTTGGAGAAGATCTCCATCCTGACCAGTAGACATTTGGTAGCCTAGTTCTTTATGCATTCGTCCACTCCCCCTTGAAAGCCCTCCAAGTTGGTGAAGATAATGCCAGTTGGAGAAAATCTCCACCCTGACAAGTAGCCATTGATAGCCCAGTTCTTCATGAATTCGTCCACTCCCCCTTGAAAGCCTTCCAGGTTTGGCGAAGACAATACCAGATGGAGATCTCCATCCTAACCAATACCTATTGATAGCCCAATCCTTCATGAATTCAACCACCTCCAAGTTAAGGCCCTCCAAGTCGGTGAAGACAATGCCAGTTGGAGAAGACAATATTAAGCTAGATGGGACATTGGCTGGCCTCCGTAGAAGTTGCTTCTGTGATCACCATGACTGATGTGTGCTGAAACAAGAACAGAATCGGGGGGGAATTCCTGCTCTGTCACTAATTGTAGCCGCCCGGATCCTGACCTCCTGACTCCATTACCGTCTAAGAGCAAACAATTTACGGGTGAGGACGGCGAAAAGGTGAAAACGCCAACTCAAATTGCCTTGCCAACCCGACATGACTATGGCACCTCTCCCTGTTTCTCCATGACAGATAAAAATAATCCTCCTTCCTTGAGAGATAATTGACAGCCCCCCCCACCACCCTTCCATCATCTCTTAATAACAGTGTCAGGATAAATACAACACGGGCTAATTGAATCAGCAAACAATAAAAACGCGCTGTGCCTCACCTACTAACAATCCGGGAGGATTTAATCTATAACAGGGAGGTCTAATTATATCGTAAAATATAATAACGGGGATATTACCGCACGTATCTTTCAGTGTAATTTGTTTTCTCTCCTTCTGTAAATCCCTGCAGTGTTTACCCACCGCAGTACTCGGCTGGGACCAGGGAGGAAGCACCACCGTCTGCTTACTCAGAAAACCTTCAGCATCGCTAAAAAGAGAGAAGGAGAAGGAGAATTTCTATGGTCCCAATTCCAGACCAGCAAGGCTCTCCTATTTAAAAAAGTAACACTGTACCAAGGCAACCCGATAGCTGGATTCCGTATCCTGCATAAATTTTGTCCATCAAGGGAAAAGGAATGTTTTTCTCTCTCATTCCTTACTCTGCATTGTTTAAGCTGCACTGAAACAATTATTCTGCTTCCGCCGTTGACCTGATGCCGCAGGATTGCCAGTTCTTGAAAACAGGATTGTGATAGCTGGCAAGTCTTGCAGGGGGGAGCCCAGAACCAGCCAGATAGAAGAAGAAAAGATTGGATTTATACCCCGCCCTTCACTTGGCGTCTCAGAGCGGCTTACAAACTCATTTCCCTTCCCCTCCCCACAACAGACACCCTGTGAGGCGGGTGGGGCTGAGAGAACTCTGACACAAAGTGCTCTTTTTCAAGGACAGCTGTGCCAGAGCTTGTGACTGACCCAAGGTCACATAAGCAGGTGCAAATGGAGGAGTGGGGAATCAAACCCGGTTCTCCCAGATTAGAGTCCGCACACTTAACCACTACACCAAACTGGCTCTGCATGAAGCTCTGCAGCGTTCAGATCATTGGTCCACCTGGCTCAGGATTCAGTGGGTAGCCCAGGCCCATAGTCAGGATTTTGTGGCTTGTGGGGTGATTTTTTTTTCTCCTGGTGGGGCTGAAGTTCTCAGTGCAGAAAGAAAAGCCATTTAGCCAACAGAAAGCTGTTACCAGGCTAGATCTCTCAATTTCAAGCTGTCGACCGCTTCAGATGACAGTTCTCAGCTGCCGCAAGTTAATCACTTCTGCCAGCCTAAGCAACAGTTCTGAGAACAAGCCGGCAGGTGGGGGTGATGACTTCTATAGTTAGGAAAGCTAACACTTAGGCAGAAAAACAACTCTTGTAAAGGAGACTAGTTTCTTGACACAGAGTTAGAAGGGATCCTAGAGGTCACCTACTCCAACCCCCTTGCTCAGTGCAGGAATTAGCCGACTACAGCACCCCTCTCTTCTTAAAGGAGTGCACACCTTTTTTAAGTTTTAAAATGATTGAAAAAAGCATTTAAAGGAGAAATTCTTGTGGGGCTGTGCCTGTAAGAAACGGGGCAGAGCCCCAAAAGCCCCACCGGAGCTACTGGCCTGGGGTAGCCATGTTGGTCTGAAGCAACAGAATAAAGTTTGATTCCAGTGGTACCTTTAAGACCCACAAAGTTTAATTCTGGGTATAAACTTTTGTATGGATGCACACTTCTTCAGAGTCAATGGAGTCGAGGCGTCTTAATGGTGTCGCTATAGTGCCATAGTGTTTTAGTACTGTAGCGATCATGTTAGAATGTTTTTAAAAAGTCTGAAGAAGATGGCACTGTGAAAAAGGGTGTGGGGGGGAAGCGGCATTATAGGAAGCACCACAGACATTTTAAACAGCACACCACAGGGATTCAGAAGCACAATGAAGGGGCGAAAAATGGGGGGGAAGCCATTTCCCTCAAAAGTGTCTCAACCATGCTTTGCTAACCTGATGCAAGCAGGTTTGTATGAACAGGTAAATAAGTTCCACTAGCACTAGCAGTTATTAAAAGGGGTCTGTCTGAGGCTGTGGTCACACACACTAAATAATCCACTTTTAATGCACTTTCCAACATGATTTTAAGAACATAAGAGAAGCCAACGTTGGATCAGGCCAATGGCTCATCTAGTCCAACACTCTGTCACACAGTGGCCGAAAATACCAGGTGCCAACAGGAGGTCCGTCAGAGGCACCAGGACACTAGAAGCAGGTTCACACAGTAAAATCCAGTTGGAAAGTGCCCTGGAAGTGGAATAAAAGTGGACTATTTAGTGTGCGTGACCGCAGCCTTAAATGACAGAAAAAAATCCACCAGCAATCAGTTACTAAAATGGAATACAAAGGCAGTTTGAAAAGGGCCTCTGTGTCACAGAGTGGCCAGAACCCAGGTGTCATTAGAAGGTCCACCACATAGCATTCACTGCCACAGGAGGTGGTGGCAGCTACTAGCATGGACGGCTTCAAGAGGGGATTGGATAAACATCTGGAGCAGAGGTCCATCACAGTGGCTATTAGCCACAAGGTATAGATAGGAACTCTCAGTCTGGGGCAAGTGATGCTCTGTCTTCTTGGTGCTTGTGGGGGGGGGGCAACAGTGGGAGGACGTCTAGTGTCCTGGCCCCGCTCCTGGACCTCCTGATGGCACCTGGTATTTTTGGTCGCTGTGTGACAGAGTGTTGGACTGGATGGGCCATTGGCCTGATCCAACATTGGCTTCTCTTATGTTCAGGAGGGCCAGCAGCCCACCCACTGTCACCCCTCCCAGGCACTGCTCTGGTCAGAGTGTTCCATCTACACTCTGTGGCTTATAGCCACAGATGGACCTCTGCTCTTTAAGTATATTCAATCCCCTCTTGAAGCTGTCTATGCTTGTAGCTGCCACCACTTTCTGTGGCAGTAAATCCCACATGTGAATGACTCTTCGGGTGTTCATTACTCTCGGCATGTTTTCATAGGTGCCTGTTTGGGGGGGGGACACTCAACATAGTATCAACCCCTTTCCCTTCTCTAATTTCATGGTTTCCAGAACTCCTGATATACACGTACAATATCTGGACACCCCATTAGTTTAATCACTGGAGATAATAGAAGGAATTATCTCATGTAGTCCTTTCTCAAGCCCTCCATCTAGTGCAGAGGTGTCAAACATGTGGCCTGGGGGCCGGATGAGGCCCCCGGAGGGCTTCCATCAGGTCCACAGTGGAACAGTGCTTCCAGTTCTGCTGCTGCTGCATTATAGCTTGCTTCAGCAGACTCTCTCAATCAATCAACCATTTCATGTTTTAACCTGGGTCCTCGACTCAGAACTCTGAGCATGAGATTTCTGTGGCGAATGTCAATCAATCAAAAGTAGATTTGCAGTTTACGGAGCTAATGTTTTAAGCATGTTTTTATTTTAAGTAAAAAAATATATCTTTGTGTTTGTGTCCTTTATAAAGTTTATATCTCTGCTACTTGGCATTACATTTTATGACACACCCGGCCTGGCCCAAAAAAATCTCATTTATGTCAGATCTGGCCCTCATAACAAATGAGTTCGACACCCCTGATCTAGTGCAATTTTATTCCAACCTTTTTCCTAGCTTGGGCAAATGCAGACAGTTCTTCTTCACCATTTTTATTCTCACAATGACCCTGTGAGGTAGGTCAAGCTGGAAGAGAATGACTAGCCCAAGGTGAGCCTGTACTGTTTCGTGGTAGGAGCCCACGTCTCCCAGACTGACACTCTAAGCAAGACACCGCGCTGTCTCTGGTCGTGCAGTTTCAGAACGGTAGAACAGCACGCCGTGATGAGATACCTACAGACAAATGGCTAATAGCTCCCAACTTGGAGCAGGGGAAGACAATAAACGTTCAATATTTGTGTGAAATACAGCCTCTCCTATCACTCCTTGACAAATCCCTGTGATTCGTTGTCCTGCGGTCACCTCTGCAGGTCTGAGACGGAGCTGGCATAATGAAAACTGTATTTCACGGGGAAAACCAAAGCCACCAGCTACCTCTGGGTAATTACTGGCAATTCCAGCCAGAGAGAAAGATGTTCTCTGTTAACATTTCTTGCACTTTGCCCAAAGAGTGGGGGAGTACGCTGGACCAGATCTGCATAATAGCTGGAGCAGATTCAACTTAGTCTTCCGGAGAATTCTAAGGGAAGAATAACCTTTGGACAGTGAAGCTTCAAGCGGTCTTCAAGCTGAGCGCGACCAACCAGCCCCTTACTATTTATGTATTTATTTGTCTATCAGATTTATACCCCGCTCTCCCCGCAAAGCAGGCTCAGGGCGGCTTCCATACAAACATAAATATGTTTAAAATCATACAATTATTTAAAATACGACAGATAAAATTCAAACACGAGGTGCTGGCAACAGTTAAAAGATTAACTTAGATGCCTCGTTCCCTGATCGTCTCAGATGTTCTTCTGTTCAGAATTTCTTATGGCATCGGCACAATGTTAAAGGCACGGGCCAGGGCTCGATGTTAAAACCACGAGCCAAGGTTTTACGACAGCGACAGTCCCCAATTAAATGCCTGGCGGAAGAGCTCCGTCTTGCAGGCCCTGCGGAACTGTGAAAGGTCCCGCAGGGCCCTGATCTCCTCCGGGAGTTTGTTCCACCAGGTAGGGGCCGCCACTGAAAAGGCCCCGGTCCTGGTAGTAGCTATCCTGGCCTCCCTCAGGCCAGGGAGGGTCAACCGATTTTGAGACCCAGACCATAGTGCTCTCTGGGGTATGTATGGGGAAAGGCGGTCCCGTAGGTATGTCGGACCCCAGGCATATAGGGCTTTAAAGGTAAGAACCAGCACCTTGAAGCGTATTCGGTATGCTATTGGCAGCCAGTGCAGTGTCCTCAGCACAGGCTGGATGTGCTCCCACCTGGGGAGGCCCATCAACAGCCTGGCCGCGGCCTTCTGCACTAACTGCAGCTTCCGAATCTGTGATAAGGGCAGCACCATGTACTATAGTTTGGAAGGCCCTTAAGATCTCAGAATCATATGGGGCCATACAGGCCATCTAGTCCCACCCCCTGCTCAATGCAGGATCAGCCTAGAGCATCCCTGACCAGGGTTTGTCCAGCCATTGCTTAAAGACCGCCAGGGAGGGGAGCTCACCACCTCCCCAGGCAGCTGATTCCGCTGTTGCACAACTCTTACCATAATAAAAGGTTTTCCCTAAGATCCAGCCGGTACCTTCCCACCCTTAATTTAAACCCATTATTGCAAGTCCTCTCCTCTGCTGCCAACGGGAACAGCTCCCTGCCCCCCTCTGAGTGACACAGCCCTTCAAAGACTTCAAGAGAGCCATCCTGTCCCCCCAGGTCAACCTCCTCTTCTCCAGACTGAACATTCCCAAGAAGTCCCTCAGCCTTTCCTCGTAGGGCTTGGTCTCCAGGCCCCTGATCCTCCTCGTCACTCTCTTCTGTACCCGCTCCATTCTGTCCACATCCTTTCTGAAGCAAGGCCCTCCAGAACTGCACACAGATCAGTCTATCTGGGCCCAGGGACCCTCAGTGTATACCCATTCCACATTTTCATTGTGACTTTTGTGTGCTGTAATGTGTTTCTATAGAACACATGTAAGTCAATTGGCATTCTTGGCTCCCATAATCATATCTAATGGACATCCTGGTATCTTCCATTGTTCCCAACGAGCAATCCTGTCATTTATTTTAGTACATCCCTCCTTGTGAATTGGCTTGGCTTGAATTCTCTACTTTGACATTGGTTGTGTTGGGCTTGCCACGTTGCCCTGTGGTTCTGCTGGGATTCCCTGGTTCAGCATTGGTTCTGTTGGGCTTGTTGGTTCTGCTTGCATTGGGAGGCTTCTGCCCAGTGGTCCTTTTGCTTGGTCTTGTGTCTTTGGCCATTCTTTGCCCTGTAGAAAGCATGGAATGTCGGCCTTTTCATGGGACACTGTTGAGGGTACCTAAGGGGGCCCATAGAACTGAACCTCTTGGTCCGATTCATTTGAGACCTAGAAGTTATTAAGTGGACAGGGACCAGCAGCTCAGTTGCAATTTTGGTGCCATTTACTTACAAAACAGCTCCTCCAGCACATCTGTTATTCCCCCATAGTGAATAATGGAGCCAAATCATACCAGAACCCCATGGAGGGAAGTCTCGAGTGGAGTGCCGCAGAGCTTGGTCCTCGGCTCGGTGTTGTTCAATGTTTTTAGAAATGACCTGGAGGAAGACATAGAGGGGATGCTTATCAAATTTGCAGATGACACGAAGCTGGGTGGGATGGCTAATTCTGAAGAAGACAGAGTCAGGATTCAAAATGATCTCGATAGGCTGGAACAGTGGGCGGAGACTAATAAAATGAATCCCAATAGAGAGAAGTGCAAAGTCCTACACTTCGGTACAAAAAAATCAAAGGCACAGATATAGAATGGGAGGGACTTGGCTTGACAGCAGCACACGTGAAAGGGATCTAGGTGTTTAGTCACAAGCTAAACATGAGCCTGCAGTGTGATGTGACTGCGAAGAAAGCTAATGCAATCTTAGGATGCATTAACAGAAGCATTGAGTCCAGATCACAGGAGGTGGTCGTTCCACTCTATTCTGCTATGGTCAGGCCTCACCTGGAGTCCTGTGTCCAGTTTTGGGCACCACATTTTAGGGAGGATGTTGACAAGCTCGAGCGTGTCCAGAAGAGGGCAACCAGGATGGTGAGAGGGCTGGAATCCAAGTCTTACGAGGAGAAGCTGAGAGAGTTGGGTCTGTTTAGCCTGGGAAAGAGAAGGCTTAGAGGGGACATGATTGCAGTCTTCAAGTATTTGAAGGGTTGTCATGTAGAAGATGGAGCGGCTCTATTCTCTCTTGCTCCGGATTATGCTAGATCTAATGGGTGGAAATGACAAGGGAGTCATTACTGGCTAAATATCAGGAGAAACTTCCTAACTGTAAGAGTGGTTGAGCACTGGAACAGTCTGCCTCGGGAGGTGGTGGATGCTCCTTCACTGGACGTTTTCAAGCGGAGGCTGGACGACCATCTTTCGGGTATGTTGTAGGTATGTAGGGCTATCTTCCGGCTATGCTCCTGCAGAGGGCAGGGGGTTGGACTAGATGACCTGCAAGGTACCTTCCAACTCTAACATTCTATGATTCTATGATTCTATACCTCCAGCAGCACTGCCTCTGCCCCTTCTTTTTCCCAAGCTTACCTTCCAGCAGCAATGATGGGAGAGAGAATTCAAAGGGAAAACGACATCTGTAGAGTCTTCCCTTGGCCATCAGGTCATTTCTCCAGGAATCGGTAAGTGCAAAGAACTCTAGACTAGATGGACCCTCACTGGTCTGGTCCAGCAGGGCTCTTCTGCTATTCTTATGAAGACCTCAGCCTTTCTGCCCTGTTGTTGGCCCCCCAGAGGAACTGGTTGGCCACTATGTGAGACAGGATGCTGGACTAGATGGACCCTCACTGGTCTGATCCAGCAGGGCTCTTCTGATGTCTATCAGAGGAAGACCTCGACTAGGGCTGACAGGTCCCCCGGGGGGTGGGGGTTTGCCTGCCCTAAGGGCCCCTCAACCGCTGGCCCAGATCCAACCATTGGGGGGAACTCTGCTCCCAAAGTGCCTGAATCGGGCCGGAGGTGACGTCATCGCGCCGGGCTCGTTGTCATTGGGCACTCTAGCATTTGGCCTTAAAACTCTATGGCATCACGGCATGCGCCGAGGCTCCCAGACACCCAGCCTCCCTCCCCCCCGCTGGGTGCCAGGTAGGGACCTGGCAACCCTAGCCTCGACCTCTCTGCCCTGTTGTTGGCCCTCCAAAGGAACTGGCTGGCCATAGTATAAGACAGGATGCTGAACCAGATGGACCCTCACTGGTCTGATCCAGCAGGGCTCTTCTCATATTCTTATGAAGGCCTTGGCTTCTATGCCCTGTTGTCGGTCCTCCAGAGGAACTGGTTGGCCACTGTGTGAGACAGGATGCCGGAGCAGATGCACCACTGGACTGATCCAGCAGGGCTTTTCTGATGTTCTGATCATGGGAAGGCCTCGGCCTCTCTGCCCTGTTGCTTGCCCTGCAGAGGAACTGGTTGGCCACTGTGTGGGACAGGATGCTGGACTAGATGGACCACTGATCTGATCCAGCAGGGCTCTTCTTGTGTTCTTATCAGGGGAAGACCTCAGCCTCTTTGCCCTGTAGTTGGCCCTCCAGAGGAACTGGTTGGCCACTGTGTGAGACACAATGCTGGGCTAGATGGAGCACTGATCTGACCCAGCAGGGATCTTCTGATGTCCTTATCAGAGGAAGGTCTCAGCCTCGATGCCCTGTTTTTGGCCCTCCAGTGGAACCTGCTGACCATAGTGTAAGACAGGATGCTGAACTAGATGGACCCTCACTGGTCTGATCCAGCAGGGCTTCAACAGGGAAAGGTCTGAGACTCTGTGCCCTGTTGTGAGACCTCCAGAGGAACTGGTTGGCCACTGTGTGAGACACGATGCTGGGCTAGATGGAGCACTCATCTGACCCAGCAGGGCTTCATCAGGGAAAGGTCTCAGACTCTGTGCCCTGTTGTGAGACCTCCAGAGGATCTGGCTGGCCACCATGTGAGAAAGGATGCTGAACCAGATGGACCACCAGTCTGATCCGGCAGGGCTTTATCGGGGATGGCCGCAGCCTCTGTGCCCTGATGTGAGACCTCCAGAGGAACTGGTTGGCCACCATGTGAGAGAGGATGCTGGACTAAATGGACCACCAGTCTGATCCAGCAGGGCTTTTCTGATGTTCTTACCCCAATTGTGAAATTAGCAACATCACTCGCCTCATATCGTGCCAGCCTGCTTTAAACGCATCACACCATTTCCTCATATGACCTCCCCTTGAAAACAAACATCCTCTCTCGCTCTCTCTTTAGCTGCCTTTGATCAAGAACACAAGGGAAGTGTCATTAAGGGGGAAATTAGCAGGGGGGGGAGATAAACCTCTTTAAAATTCAAGAGCTTCGTATCTCTAATCAAGTGTTTTCATATGCTTAGTCCTCATAAATCATTTCAAATTTCAGTGCACCAAAAAAGAAAAAAAGTCCAACCAATCCTACAAGAAAATCTTTCCCCCCCCATTTATAGAGAGGCATCGCGGGAAGGAAACGAATTAAAACAATGGCCCTCCACCGCACCACGCCATTCCTTTGCGTCGCTTCTTTGAAGGTTTTAATTACAGCCATTTATTTCCATCCTGCCTCGCAAGACAGATACAGTGTCGCTCTTCAGTAGGTGACATTTGCATCCATCACGACATGGGACACCTTGACACTGTGTTTGTATTATTCAAAGAAGGGGAGGGAGTTATAAGATACTCATACAAATGAGGCCATGGGAAGGATAGGCTGAGAAAAGCTGAGAGCCACGAAAAGCCACCAGAGTATAGCTTTTTTTGAGGCTGGGGAAAGAGAGATGCAGGAGAAAGTATGAACTGGAAATCTGTATAAATTATTTTATTTACGTGAATTATTGTCCACTTTTCCACCAGTTTGGTATCGTGGTTAAGAGTGGCGGACTCTGGAGCTGGACTCCCCACTCCTCCACATGCAGCCAGCTGGGAGACCTTGGGTCACTCCCAGTTCGCTCAGAGCTGCTCTCTCAAGATAAGTTCTCAAAGAGCTCTCTCAGCCCCACCTACCTCACAGGGTGTCTCTTGTGGGAAGAGGAAGGAAAAGGAGATAGTGAGCTGCTCTGAGACTCCTGCCCCCCCCTTCTTGGAGAGCCATTTTGGTGTAGTGGTTATGAGCGTGGACTCTAATCTAGAGAACCGGGTTTGATTCACCACTCCACATGCAGCTGCTGGTGTGATCTTGTCACAAGTTCTCTCAGAGCTGTTCTCTCAAGAGCAGTCCTCAGAAGAGCTCTCTCAGCCCCACCTACCTCACAGGGTGTCTGTGGTGGGGAGGGGAAGGCAAAGGAATCTGTAAGCTGCTCTGAGACTCTGAGTGAAGGGCAGGATATAAATCCAATCTCCTCCTCCTCCTCCTCCTCCTCCTCCTCCGCCACCGCCACCGCTGCTGCTGCTTCTTCTTCTTCTTCTTCTTCTTCTTCTTCTTCTTCTTCTTCTTCTTCTTCTTCTTCTTCTTCTTCTTCTTTTCCTCCTCCTCTTCCTCTGTCACCTGGAGCTCAATTGTTATAGCAGGAGATCTTGTCAGGCTGGGCCGTGTGT
Organism: Gekko japonicus; assembly: GCF_001447785.1. Lineage (NCBI taxonomy): Eukaryota > Metazoa > Chordata > Lepidosauria > Squamata > Gekkonidae > Gekko > Gekko japonicus. The sequence continues at coordinate 93,125 of NW_015163198.1, read as the reverse complement.
GTCATAAAATGTAATGCCAGGTAGCAGAGATATAAACTTTATAAAGGACACAAACCCAAAGGTTGTTTTTTTTTTTACTTAAAAGAAAAACATGCTTAAAACATTGGCCCTCTTGCAACATTTTGTTTATTTAACCGTGTCTGAATGATTGCATCACAATGTCTGTGCCGTTGCAATCTTGAGTCTGCGGTCCAGGTGTGCATCTGTAAGCTGCAAAGCTACGATGACGCAGAAGCAGCAGCAGAACTGGAAGCAGCAGCAGGAGACAGCCAGTTCCACTGCAGGCCTGAGAGAATCCCTCCGGGGGGCCTGATCCGGCCCCCGGCCCGCATGTTTGACACCCCTGTTCTATCCCACCCTTCTCGCAAGTGGGCTCAGGGTGGGTTACAACATTAGGATAAAGCAATAAAATCAGATACATCAATAAAAATTAACCCTTAGACGATGGCCAGGGGTGAGCGGACTGCGTGCTTCATTATTCTGGCTGTTGGGCTGGATCCTGTGGATCCAATCCAGCACTTTCCTCTGGAGCTGAGATCTCTCCCCTGACGCAAGAGTCTCTCCCACCAGTGGTAGAAGACTCCTATTGCCAGAAAGGGCCACTCTTAGTCAAACGGGTCCTGTGGCACCAATAGGGTTGCCAGACCTACCACTGGGGGCGGGGGAACCCCCACTAAATCCCACCGCCCACTGGCCCGAAAAGCGACATGATGATATCACCCGGAAGTGATGTCATCATGTTGCCGATGCCGCATGCTGATGCTCAGTTTTGGGGCAGAACTCTATGGTAGGGCCGGCTACAATCCATTTTTGTTGTTCAGTCGCACAGTCGAGTCCGACTCTTCGCGACCCCATGGACCGGCTCCCGCCAGGCCCTCCTGTCTTCCCCCGTCCTCTGAAGTTGGCTCAATTTCATGTTCGTTGCATCAATGACACTGTCTAACCATCTCATCCTTTGCTGCCCCCGTCTTCTTTGACCTTCAATCTTTCCCAGCATCAGGGTCTTCTCCAGTGAGGGCTCCCTTCTCATTGGGTGGCCAAAGTATTTGAGCTTCAGTTTCATTCTCTGGCCTTCCAGGGAACAGTCAGGGTTGATTTCTTTTAGGATTGACTGATTGGATCTTCTTGCAGTCCAAGGGACTCTCAAGAGTCTTCTCCAGCACAAACCATAGGGTTTTGCAAAAACACTAGAGACATCTGGAACCAGGATCCCCCCACCAGCTGCCAGGTAGGACCTGGCGACCCTAGACACCAACCAGTGTTCCCTCTCAGCTGAGTTAGTGTGAGCTCGCTCACAGTTTTTCAGCCTCCGGCTCACGCATTTTTCGTCTTCGCTCGGGAAGGAGGGCTCCAGAGCAAACTCGTTTCTGCAGCAGCCCAATCGCTCGCTCACCACTTCAATGCCAGGAGCTCACAGAGTAGAGTGTTTGCTCACAAGATTCCACAGCTGAGAGGGAACATTGGTGCCTATGCTGGCCCCTGTCAGCGTTATCTGTAGTTTAGTAAAACCGCTCTGTATCTTTAAGACTTGTGCACCTGGGAATTGGAGTCCACAGTTAGGGGTCCCAGAAGCTTCCCTCTGACTGGCTCATTAAGAGTAATTCCCTGAGCTCAGAGGGGCAAAGATAGTAGTTTTATCGTTCTTTTCCCTTTTCTTTGTTCATCAACCCTTACTGCAAGGAGAGGGGAAGCCCGTCTCTTTCTCACCGCGGCTATTGAACTGACCTAGATCACAAGATGTAACTTTCCACCCAGCTATCTGGTCGACTGTGAGTAAATGATCTTCTGAATGTGTGTGAAGTTAAATAAAGATGATTTAAGCTCTCCTCAGTACTCTTGGTTGACTCACACCTAGGGAGCGCTGGCTTGGCACAGCTCGCTCTGGACAGGACAGTGAGAAAGGAGGGAACAGAATGGGTAATGAAAAAGCAGAATGAAATTGAATATGAATATGAATGGTTGAAATATATGCAGATTTTTGATCTTTTTAAATCAGATAAAAGGAAATATGGTTTTAGAGAGGAAAAAATGAGATGGAAAAGGTTTGGGAGAGTGGAGGAGGAAAAAATATCTCTAAAATGTATAAAGTGTTGTTGAAATGGTATACAGAAGATGAGACTGTGAAAGGGCAGATGATAAAATGGGCGATAAATATGAATAAGGAAGTGTCTATTGAAACCTGGGAATATTTGTGGAAAAATTCTATTAAGATATCGCCTTGTATCAATGTTAGAGAGAATTGTTATAAAATGATGTATAGGTGGTACATGACTCCGAAAAAAATCGCAAATATGAACCAGAATATGTCAAATAAGTGTTGGAAATGTAAAAGCCATGAAGGCTCATTTTATCACATGTGGTGGACTTGTGAGAAAGCTGTTGACTTTTGGACAAAAGTCCACAAAGAAATGCAAAAAATACTGAAATGCTCTTTCAAAAAGGCGCCGGAAATTCTGCTTTTGGGACTGAAAATGGAAGAAGTCAATACAACTAAAAAGACTTTATTCTGGTACTTAATAACAACAGCGAGAA
>NW_015163198.1:88403-90381 GCF_001447785.1 Gekko japonicus | reverse complement strand
GACCTAGATCACAAGATGTAACCTTCCACCCAGCTATCTGGTCGATTGTGAGTAAATGATCTTCTGAATGCGTGTGAAGTTAAATAAAGATGATTTAAGCTCTCCTCAGTAGTCTTGGTTGACTCACACCTAGAGAGCGCTGGCTTAGCACAGCTCGCACTGGACAGGACAGTGAGAAAGGCGCCAACCTGCTTTCTCTGAGGCCATCCTGAGAGCTCCAAACTGAAAAGGAGGAAAAGACTCTTTCCTGAGCTTTCTTTGGAAACTGCTGCGTTTGAGGAGCAACAGAAGTTCCCTCTGCCCCGCTCGAGCTCTGAGGCCCGCTTGGAAGTGTCACTCATCCAGCAATGAACAAGCATGCGTGAAGATGCGCCGAGCTTCCCATAGCTCTACAGAGGAACCGGCCATGTGGCATTGCCTTTGGAGCTTTGCTTTTGCATAGGAATCATCTCGCCTTCTTTTCCTTGAGCCCTTCAGTCTTGTTCCGTTTGGATAAATATTCATGACTTCTTGTGGTCCTTTTTACTCCAGTTTCCCCTTTGGACATCTCTTGAAACATCTCTAAAAACCTGTATTTTTCATGGTACGACAATAAAATTCTTACATGATCCCAGGGGAAGAAATACATCCATCAGCATTTATGTAGCCTGGGCTAGCAGCCAGAGATTTTTACTTTCAATGCCACTTAAAGCTTCTTAACTTTATTATGCATACTTTTCTTTCTTTCTTTCTTTCTTTCCTCCTGTGCCACCACCAAAATCCCAGGCAAAACTACATCCTATGTTTCAATCTGAATCTATTAACATATCAGAAATGATCAAGAAGAAAGGCATCTGGTTCATATCTGTCTTCATCACTTGATAACGACAACACCAAATTTACTGCAGGAGAGCCACAAATGCTGGGTGGATTTTCAGGGCGCGATCACACCGCAACATCTGGCAAGCGTAGCGCACCCGTGGCCAACCCGTGGCGTGCCGGCGAAGCTGCGCAGTTAAAAGTATCTCAACAAATGTACTAGCAAATGGTTTGCCATGGGCTGCTGACGGAATCGTTCCGTGTGATAGTGCCAGTGTGCGGATTTCCCCCCCGGCTGTCCTCCTTGACGAGCACACGCTGACGGACGAAACCGTGGTGTGCCGCCATCACGTCTGATCGCGTTCTGGTCTACTTGTGTCAGCGCAAAGAGTCACGCCTACCCCGCCCGCATTATCTGGCCCATGTGACCAGGGCCTAAGAGGCCTTTGTTGCTGACTCTGCATTCTTCCTTTGGTCACCTCACCAGTGAACTCCTGCCACCTTTGTTCTCCTCGGTCCTCTCCCTGCTCCCCCCCACCCCAGCCTGCCTCACAAAATTGCTCTTGTCCCTAGAAATGTGTGGTCTTTGTTGTTGTTCAGTTGCACAGTTGAGTCCAACTATTCACGACCCCATGGACCAGATCATGCCAGGCCCTCCTGTCTTCTGCCGTCCTCTGATGTTGGCTCAATTTCATGTCTGTTGCATCTATGACACTGTCCAACCATCTCATTCTTTGCCGTCCCCGTCTTCTTTGACCTTCAGTCTTTCCCAGCATCAGGGTCTTCTCTAGTGAGTGCTCCCTTCTCATTGGGTGGCCAAAGTCTTTGAGCTTCAGCTTCAGTATCTGGCCTTCCAGGGAACAGTCAGGGTTGATTTCTTTTAGGATTGACTGATTTGATCTTCTTGCAGTCCAAGGGACTCTCAAGAGTCTTCTCCAGCACCATAGTTCAAAAGAATCTATACTTCGGTGCTCGGCCTTCCTTATAGTCCAACTCTCGCAGCCATACATGACTACTGGGAATACCATTGCTTTGACCATGCAGACTTTTGTTGGCAGGGTGATGTCTCTACTTTTTATCATGCTGTTTAGGTTCGCCATTGCTTTCCTCCCAAGGAGCAGGCGTCTTTTAATTTCATGGCTGCTGTCACAGTCTCTAGTGATCTGCTACTTCCACGACT
>NW_015163198.1:78937-88093 GCF_001447785.1 Gekko japonicus | reverse complement strand
CAAGGAGTGATGGGGCCGGATGCCATGATCTTAGTTTTTTGGATGTTGAGCTTCAAGCCCACTTTTGCGCTCTCCTCTTAAACTCTGGGCAAGAGGCTCTTAAGGTCCTCTTCACTTTCTGCCATTAGAGTGGTATCGTCTGCATATCTGAGGTTGTTGATCTTTTCCCCAGCAATCTTAATTCCCGCTTGTGATTCATCCAGGCCAGCATTTCACATGTTGTACTCTGCATGTATATTAAATAAGCAAGGTGACAATATACATCCTTGTCGTACTCCTTTTCCTATGCAAAACCAATCAGTTGTTCCATATCTGGTTCTATCTGTCGCTCCTTGGCCCTTATACAGGTTTCTCAAGAGACATGTGAGGTGGTCTGGTACTCCCATCTCTTTAAGGACCTGCCATCGTTTGTTGTGATCCAGACAGTCAAAGGCTTTAGCATAGTCAATGAAGCAGAAGTGGTCTTAACCCTCCCCAATTGGACTGTCATCCAGGTCCCCATAGGAACACAACCACAAATGTTATATGACCTTTGCAAATCATATGCATCTCTATCTGACAGATTGGGCTGTGACTCACGGAACTTCACACTGAAATAAATGTCATTAATCTTCAAGGTGCGGCTGGACTTTTGCTTTCTTTTGCAAAACATTTGTACAGTACTATCGTATCAATGGTACAGGTACAGAGCCAGTTTGGTGTGTGAGCCACTTTATTTATTTATTTAGATTTCTATCCCGCCCTCCCCAAAGGCTCAGGGTGGCTAACAGGGCATATTGCCAAGTAAAACAATAAAACAATATAAAATGTTAAATTACAATGTTAAATTACAGATAGACGATTAATAAACACTTAGATAAACATCATAAAACATTTCCAGGGCTCCTCTATTTAGTTCCAGATGTTAGAATTTTTGTTTAAGACCAAGATGGTATGCTCCCGTTTCCCTCCAATATTGCCCGCACCAGGATGGTATTCTGCGGAAATCACAGGGCGTTGGTGGAACAGTGATGGTGGCAGCTCCTATTCAAAAGCCAGGCGGAAGAGCTCCGTCTTACAGGCCTTGCGGAACTGTACTAGGTCCCGCAGGGCCCGGATCTCCTCTGGGGGCTCATTCCACCAGATAGGAGCTGCCACCGAGAACGCCCTAGCCCTGGTCATCACCAATTTGGTGGTCCTGGGGCCTGTAACATCCAGGAGATTTTGATTCCCCGACCGTAGTGCCCTTGGGGGAACATGTGGGGAAAGGCGGTCCCTTAGGTAGGCTAAGTTAAGTGTAGTGGTTAGGAGTGTGGACTCTAACCTGGGAGAACCGGGTTTGATTCCCCACTCCTCCACATGCAGCTGCTGGTGTGACCTTGGGCCAGTCACAAGTTCTCTCAGAGCTGTTCTCGAAAGATCAGTCCTCAAAAGAGCTCTCTCGGCCCCACCTACCTCACAGGGTGTCTTTTAGGTCTTTTTTAAACTTCTTACAGGTGCCAAGAAGGGATATGGGAGGGAAGAAGGCTTATTAAAGGCGGTCTTCCTGGCATGTTTCAGTGCACTTTATAATTAGGGGTCCGAAAAGAAGCTGGTTTGACAGTTCTCTTTAATGGGTGCCTTCGAAGCTCTTCAATCACGGCAAGGTACAGCCTCATTAGATATTCACTGAGGATGCAGAGACCAAGAATTCACCTTGTTAAGAAAAGAAATTGTCATGTCTTCCTGCAACCCGAGTCAATTATCTCCCATGTCAGCTGCTATAAAAGATAAGAATACTGTAAACACTGTCAAGGTGGGGGAGATAATGGTTCCCACCACACTTTTCATATTCAGAAGATGTCAAAAGGTAATTTGCAAAGCAATAACTGGGGGATGAGAGAGAGGGAAATCACCTTCCATAATAACACGGCTGCTTTCCCAGTCCAGAATTTTTATATTCATTGGGGATTTTCCCTTTATAATCTTCAGAAGCAATGCTCACAGTGAACAATTGCAATGTTGGAATCCCAAGACGGGCTGTAGAGACAGATGGCCAAACTAGATCAGACGCCCAGAGTACCACAAATGGAATTTCTGCCAATTTTTTTCCTCGGTTATTTTTTTAATTTAAATTTTATTGAATTTCCAAAACGTTAACAAACATAACAAATCACAAATCAAACATTCCAAACAAATAGACGGTGAGATAAACATATACATCTTTAAATCAGGATTCAGGCTAAATTGGGAGAACCGGGTTTGACTCCCCACTCCTCCACTTGCAGCTGCTGGATGACCTTGGGCAAGCCATAGTTCTAACAAGAGCTGTCTTTGAAAGAGCAGTTTCTGTCAAGAGCTCTCTCAGTCTCACCTACCTCACAGGGTGTCTGTTGTGGGGAGGGGAAAGGAAAGGAGTTTGTAAACCGCTCTGAGACTCTGAGTGAAGGGCGGGGTATAAATCCAATCTCCTCCTCCTCCTCTTCTTTAAAAAAGTTGCACAGGCCCCGTTCACACGGAGAAGTTGCCGCGCTAAAGACACGAATGTCAGGCGGATTTTCAGTGTGCGATCACACCAGAACATCTGGGAGGCATAGTGCACCTGTGGCCAACCCGTGGCATGCTGCCGAAGATGCGCATTTAAAAAGTACCTGAAACAACCTACTGGCAAATGGTTTGCTGCATACGGACTCCCGCGGTGTGATTTTACCGGTGTGTGGCTATTCCCCTGGGTTATCCTCTTTGCAGTGTGCACCGAAGGAGGAAGCCCCGGTGTGCTGCCGTTGCGTCTGATCGCATTATGGCAGATCAGAATGCGACGGCGCAAATAGCCACATGTCCCCCCCCCCATGTTTTCTGACATGTGTGGCCGGGGCCACAGTAATGTATTGGTAACTTCAATGTTTTGCAGTTTAGGAATTTATAAAAACCTAACAGACCTTGGTCTGCAACCAGCATCCAAAATGATCAATAACTGGATCCCAATAGTTATGCATATGGTCAGTTGTCATTAATAAAGAGTCTCCTAGGGGGGGGAAAAGACATTTTTGGGTAATTTGAGTTTTTCTGTCTCTCAAAATTTGGGCTATAATGCAAAATGTTTGTGCTTAGATCTCCCATTTTGGACTGCCCTTTGGGGCGGGCGCCATACAAGCCTCGGGAAATGGAGGAGAGGCCTGGCAGGGGCTACCACCCATGGTGACTACAGGGAGCTTTCACATGACACTAAACCCAGGGCTTAAGAAAAAAAGGCGCTGGAAGTCTCAAGAGGGAGGGAAATGAAATTTTCAATCTGTATACTGAACACTCATGAACTTTTGAACATTTTTAGAAGAGTTTTGTCAAAGAAGAGAAGAAGGAGGAGGAGACTGGATTTATACCCCGCCCTTCACTCGCAGAGCACCTTAAGAACATAAGAACATAAGAGATGCCAATGTTGGATCAGGCCAAAGGCCCATCCAGTCCAACACTCTGTATCTCACAGTGGCCAGAAATACCAGGTGCCATCAGGAGGTCCAGCAGTGGGGCCAGGACATTAGAAGCCCTCCCCCTGTTGACCCCCCCCCCCAAGCACCAAGAAGACAGAGCATCACTTGCCCCAGAGCCCCTAGCTATACCTTGTGGCTAATAGCCACTGATGGACCTCTGCTCCATATGCTTATCTAATTCCCTTTTGAAGCCGTCCATGCTTGTAGCACCCACCACTTCCTGTGGCAGTGAATTCCATGTGTTAATCACTCTTTGGGTGAAGAAGTACTTCCTTTTATCCGTTCTAACCCGACCGCTCTGCAGTTTCATGGAGTGCCCACGCGTTCTTGTATTGTGAGAAAGGGAGAAAAGTACCTCTTTCTTTACCTGCTCTTTCCCATGCATAATCTTATAAACCTCGATCATGTCACCCCTCAGTTGTCTTTTCTCCAAGCTAAAGAGCCCTAAGCGCTTTAACCTTTCCTCATAGGGAAAGTGTTCCAACCCTTACACACTCCTTTCCCTTCCCCTCCCCACAAAAGACACCCATTACTGGGCTCACCTGCTGCCGCTTCTGCAGGCTGGGAGCTGTGGGGAATATTCCCCCCCCCCGCGAGTATCGCGGGTCCCGCCTCTTGTACTGTATGATGACGTTTTATTCTCCTTCTATTACTCTGCCATCTGCATTGAGTCTCTCTAAGAAAGACATGATGCCTATAAGTTATTTAACAAAAATTAAAACTGTATATTCGTTATAATTGTAGTTTCTATGTCTCTGTGTATATTTTAATTCCGGTTCCATTTTAATGATGTGCTGTCCTTTTGTTTGATGTTAGTGGCCTGACCATGTGATTTGATTACATATATTTGTTTGTTATCGTCCTTGGTGGCTAGGGTTGCCAGCCTCCAGACGGGACCCGGAGATCTCCTGGAATTATAACTGATCTCCAGGATACAGAGACCAATTCTCCCTGGAGAAAATGGCTGCTTTGGAAGGTGGACTCTGTGGCCTCATGCCCCACTGAGGTCCCTCAACTCCTCAAACTCCGCCCTTCTTGGGTCCCTCCCACCCCAAATATCCAGGTATTTGAGTGAGATTGGTGACAGCAGGGCTCTTTTTGTAGAGAAAGCCCAGCAGGAACTCATTAGCATAATAGGCTACATCCAACAGCAGAAACTCATTAGCATATTAGGCCACACCCCTGACAGCACAGCTCATTGGCATATTAGGCCCCACCCCCATGTTACCAGAAGTGTGCTCATCCAGCCACACCCACCTTTTGCTTCTTATTCTGTTTACCTTGTTTGTTGTCAAAACCCAGGGCTTTTCTTGTAGCAGGAACGCCTTTGCATGTTAGGCCACACCCCCCTAATGTAGCCAATCCTAATGAGTTCCTGCTGTTGGGTGTGGCCTATTATGCTAATGAGTTCCTGCTGGGCGTGGCCAACTTGGAAGCCAGCCGGAACTCCGTTCCTGTGCGTTCCTGCCCAAAAATAGCCCTGGGTGACAGACTGTTCAAAGGGATTTGATGGGTTAGCAGGGGTGCCAGGCTGCCTTGTCACTCCAGTGAGGGGATTTTGGGGTGTTCTTGGAGGGTGGGCAGGGATGCCCCTGAGCCTGCTCCCAAGCCCCAGCCCAAGAGCAACCACCCACCTGGCCACCAGTGTTCCCTCTAAGCTGAGTTAGTGTGAGCTAGCTCAGTTTTTTAGACTCCGGCTCACAGATTTTTGTCTTCACTCAGGAAGGACGGCTCCGGAGCAAACTAATGTATGCAGTCGCCAAATCGCTCGCTCACAACTTTAATGCCAGTAGCTTGCGAAGTAGAATTTTGGCTCACAAGACTCCACAGCTTAGAGGGAGCATCGGTCAGGAGTCCCTGTTGATGCTTCTCTAGCCCAAGGTTATGCTGGGCTGAGTTCAGGCCAGTGTTCCCTCTAAACTGAGTGAGTGTGAGCAAGCTCACAGTTTTTTAGCCTCCGTCTCACACATTTTCACCTTCGCTCGGGAAGGAGGGCTCCAGAGCAAACTAATTGATGCAGTCGCCAAATTTGCTCGCTCACAGCTTTAATGCCAGTAGTTCACAAAGTAGGATTTTTGCACACAAGACTTCACAGTTTAGGGAGAGCATTGCTGGCCACCCCTCACCCTTCCCTTCTGCCCAGTTTAAAGGGCTTCAGTTGATCAGCAGGGACCACGTGTCCCACAGGCCCAAAGACTCTTTTTGCAAGCAGGGCTGGGGGCCACGGCGAGCAGGGCTGGGGGAAATCTTCCTTCTCCTCTACTTCTTCCTTTCTCACCAGCAGAACCTTGGAATGATAAGCAGAGAAAAGAGTCCTGCTTGTGAAGAGGAGGAGGAGATATTGCTGGGGCACCGTCAGCGAGCTTACGTGAGATAGCTGGCTGCAGTGCCAAATACCACTCAGCAAGCTTGTGATACACTTTTTGAACCCGTCTTTGAGGTGATCAGTGGAGAAGCTCAGCATGCCCCCAGATAAGGCATTGCAGATGAGGTACATTTGAACGCGGGTTGTGGTTTTTGTGACATTCTCAACATTCTCGGCATTGAACTGGGAATGTTGAGGTGACTGCATAGCCTCTTGGCGATGTAAGTGTTAAGCCCGTCTTAGCGGAGATCAGTAGAGAAGCCCAGCATGCCCCCAGATAAGGCACTGCAGATGGGGTGCATTTGAATGCTGGGTGTGGGTTTTGTGACATTCTCAACATTCTCGGCATTGAACTGGGAATGTTGAGATGACTGCATAGCCTCTTTGTGATGTAAGTATTAAGCCCGTCTTAGAGGAGATCAGTAGAGAAGCTCAGCATCTCCCCAGATAAGGCATTGCAGATGAGGTGCATTTGAATGCTGGGTGTGGTTTTTGTGGCATTCTCAACATTCTCAGCATTGAACTGGGGATGTTGAGATGACTGCACAGCCTCTTGGTGGTGTAATTGTTGAGCCCATATTTGTGGCTATCAGTGGAGAAGCTCAACATGCCCCCAGATAAGGCATTGCAGATGAGGTACATTTGAATGCTGGTTGTGGTTTTTGTGATATTCTCAACATTCTTAGCATTGAACCAGGAATGTTGAGGTGACTGCACAGCCTCTTGTCGATGTAATTGTTGAGCCCGTCTTTGCGGCAATGAGTGGAAAAGCTCAACATACACTCAGAAAAGGCATTGAAGACGAGGTACATACGAACGCTGGTTGTGGTTTTTTGTGACTTTCTCAACATCCTCATCACTAACCCAGGGATGTTGACATCATGCCGGAGATTCTCGGCTGCTCTGCTGGGCCGGCTTTCTAGGGCTACCATTTATCTCAAGCATCATCCATACTCAGCATGACAGGTCTCTTCTGAAGAATTGCTATCCTTTCCCCCTCTTCCTTTCCGAGAAGTGTGTTTTTCTCACGCCGAGCCACAATCTGCAACATCGCACGCGGCAATTGCTTTTCACATCTCTGTTCTTTTCCCCTCCACAAGTCCCAAGATTATTTCTCCCTCTCCAAACCTGCCTTTTCCCCCTCGCATCCGTGAAATAAAACATTTCTATAAAATGTAGTGTGCGTTCAATGAGCTTCAGAAAGGTGTGATTTATTTATTTAATAGGATTTTTAAGGGGAAAAAATGCACCTTACAGAAGTCCGCATAGAATTTTCCATTATAAGAGACCTAACAGCTTCCAGGTAAGAGGAACGCGGGCTCAAAATGATAAGTGTACGGGTCTTGTGGATGGGGGAATTCATTGCATAGCTAAAGGTACAGTTGCCAGCCTCCTGGTTTGGCCTGGAGACTTCCCAGAATTACAATTAATCTCCAGACTGCAGAGATCAGTTCCCCTGGAGAAAATGGCTGCTTTGGAGGGTGGACTCCATGGCACTTTACCCCACTGAGGTCCCTCCCCTCCCTCACCCCCCACCCCAGGCTCCACCCACAAATCTACAGGAATTCCCCAGCTATGGGACACTAGGAATGCTTGAGAACTGAGGTTGGGGTCCCAGAACCGAATGGCCCTACCGGGCCCCAAGGATGCCAGACTCAACACTACTAGGGCCAGGGCCTTTTCGGTGGCGGCTCCACACTGGTGGAATGAGCTCCTGGAGGAGATCAGGGCCCTGCGGGATCTTATGCAGTTCCGCAGGGCCATGAACACGGAGCTCTTCCACCAGGCTTTCAACTAGGAGCTGCCGCCCCCAACCACCAACGAACCGGCCCGTAGTACTAACATGTGGCCACTACCACTGTGCTTCGGAAGATCATTGAGCCAAACTGTCTGGTCGTATGGTAATTTCAGCACGCCATCTTATGCATTCAATGTATTAGCACTAGCACTTTATGAAGTTTTGTTTTATCTTATTGTATTGAATTTTAAATTGTTTTTAGGTGAATGTACGGTCACCTATAGACCAATTATGTAAGCCACCCTGAGCCCGCTTGCAGGGTAGGGCTGGGTATAAATTTAATAAATAAATAAATAGAACCCATAACTTTGTCTCATGGTTTAATTAATTTACTTACATTCTTTATCGCCGGCCTTCGCCCTGTGACTCAAGATGGATTATGCGGAGTGAGTCAACACAATCCACAGGGTGGGACATTCAATTAAAAATGGAATAGGATCTGGCTTCGAGAGCCAATCAGAAATCTGAGAAACAGAACTGAAGCAAAGCTTAAATATTAACATGACACATCAATTGATGCAAGATTACATAGCGGCATCTTTACCAGTGTGATGCAGCGGCAAAAAAGGCTAATGTGATCTTGGGGCGTATCAGTAGTGGCATAACAACCAATTCACAAGATGTCATCATCCCACTGTTGGTCAGACCACACCTGGAGTATCGTGTGCAGTTCTGGAGGCCTCACTTCAAAATGGATGTGGACAGAATGGAGCAGGTGCAGAGGAGAGTGACGAGGATGATTGGGGGCCTGGAGACCAAGAAGCCCTACGAGGAAAGGCTGAGAGACTGTTGGGAATGTTCAGTCTGGAGAAGAGGAGGTGGAGGGGGGAAAGGATGGCTCTCTTGAAGTATGTGAAGGGAGGAGGGCAGGGGGCTTAGGAAGGGTATTGAAAACAGGTCAGTCAATATCATAATGCCCCTGTATAAATCAATGGTGCGACCTCATTTAGAATACTGTGTGCAATTCTGGTCACCACACCTTAAAAAGGATATTATAGCTTTGGGGAAAGTGCAGAAAAGGGCAACTCGAATGATCAAAGGGTTGGAACACTTTCCCTATGAGGAAAGGTTAAAGCGCTTGGGGCTCTTTAGCTTGGGGAAACGACGACTGAGGGGTGACATGATCGAGGTTTATAAGATTATGCATGGGAAAGAGCAGGTAGAGAAAGAGGTACTTTTCTCCCTTTCTCACAATACAAGAACTCATGGGCACTCCATGAAATTGCTGAGCGGTCGGGTTAGAATGGATAAAAGGAAGTACTTCTTCACCCAAAGAGTGATTAACACATGGGATTCACTGCCACAGGAAGTGGTGGCAGCTACAAGCATGGGTAGCTTCAAAACGGAATTAGATAAGCATATGGAGCAGAGGTCCATCAGTGGCTATTAGCCACAAGGTATAGATAGGGACTCTGGGGCAAGTGATGCTCTGTCTTCTTGGTGCTTGGGGGGGTCAACAGTGGGAGGGCTTCTAATTGTCCTGGCCCCACTGGTGGACCTCCTGATGGCACCTGGTATTTCTGGCCACTGTGTGACACAGAGTGTTG
>NW_015163198.1:75753-78108 GCF_001447785.1 Gekko japonicus | reverse complement strand
AAGCTGTTGCCAGACTCCAGGTGAAAGCTGGAGAGCTCTTAAAGCTCTGGTGCTAATTCAAAGTGTTGCAATTTATCAACAGAGTAGTGTTTTGGAAAATCTTTAGGAATTTTTTGGTGCATTTACGATGGGGCACCCACCCAGAGCCTCTGGCATTTTCTCACTCTGCTGGCATCAAAACCAATTTAAGGCAAAATAGAGATATGGAGACTTTTCCATCCTCCTTTGTATCAATTTGTCTTTGTTGGCAATGGCAACCCTAGGCCTGCAAGCACTCTCAGGGTGACTTCATGCCTCCAGACTGGCATGACATCACTAGATCCAGCTGCTAGCTCCTGTTCAGCTGGAGCATCCCTATGGAAGCTGCCTGGGTGATTTCAGACCAGCCACAGACTTTCTGCCTAACCTACCTTACAGCGTTGCTGTACAGATCGCAAAGCCAAAGAGAATGAGGTAAGCTGCTTTGCTCCCCGCTAATGAGAAAGACCGAATTTTGCCTAGAAAGAGGCTGCAGAGAGGGGAGGAGATAAAGTTGCCAGCTTTAGGTATGGAAATTCCTGGAGATTTGAGGGGTGGAGCCTGGGTAACAACTGTTACCACTCTCCAGGTGAGGGCTAGAGATCACTCAAAATTACAACTGCTCTTCAGGTAGCACAGATCAGTCCCTCTGGAGAAAACAGTGGACTCTGTCATTATACCCTGCTGAGGTCGCCACAGCAAATTGACACTGTTTGCCCAAAGCCAGAGCACTCTCCCAGAAGCTTTTTCTAGATCCCATTGTATTTATTTCCACAATGGGCCTTATTTCTAATATATATGCTGCCTTTCTAGAACCCGCCAGAGATAGCCCATAAAAAAATACAACATTTTTTTAAAAAACATCAAGTCATATCTGACCAATGGCGACCCCTGGTGGAGTTTTCAAGGGAAAAGTCATTCAGAGGTCTGTCGCAACCCTGGTATTCCTTGGTAGTTTTCCATCCAAACCAATGCTCCCTCTAAGCCGTGGAGTCTTGTGAGCAAAACCTCTGTGAGCTGCTGGCATTAAAGTTGGGAGTGAGCGATTTGGATACTGCATCAATCAGTTTGCTTAGGAGACATCCTTCCCGAGCTAAGACAGAAACGTGTGAGCCGGAGGCTAAAAAACTGTGAGCGAGCTCACACTAACTCCGCTTAGAGGGAACGCCAATTCCAAAGGCCAGGACCAACCCTGCCTAGCTTCCAAGACCTGACGAAATCAGGCTAGCTTGGGCTAAACGGGTCAGGGCAATAAAACAGTGCTACCAAGTAAATCGAAGCAAGTCTAGCCAATTAATCAAAAAAGTCGATAGGAATAAACACTGTGTAAGAAAGAGGCTTACTGTCTGGTTTTGTCTACGTCTATCTGATCAAGATTAATGGCCGCTGATCTGTCTGGACCCAACTCCTGTTGCAGTAAAAAGGTAATGTTTCCCTTGCTTGAAAGCCAGTCGAGTCCGACTCTAGGGTTTTGGTGCTCATCTCCATTTCAAAGCTGAAGAGCCAGCGCAGTCGGAAGACATTTCCGTGGTCATGTGGCCAGCATGGCTAAACACCAAGGCGCACGAACGCTGTTACCTTCCCACCGAAGTGGTACCTATTTATCTACTTGCAATTTCTTGCTTTCGAACTGCTAGGTTGGCAGGAGCTGGAACTCGAGATGGGAACTCACTCCATCATGCGGCACCCGGGTCTCGAACTGCTGAACTACTGACCTTCCACAGCCTGCAGTTCAGCATCTTAACCACTTGAGCCACTGCAGCTCCTAATCAGGTAGTAATATTTTGTAAATAGCCTATCACAGGGAGTGTGTGTGGGGTGGGGGGTGGGGTGGGGTGTTTTGCATGCATACAAGCAGGGCTCCAGTCCTGCTAGAGTTGTCTTAGAGTTAAGCTGGAATCACTAATAAACTGTGAGCTGATCACTGTACACATCTTGGACCCAGTATATGTCACTTCCTATCATGAGCAGAAGTAGATGTTTTTCTGCTTCATCGACTATGCTAAAGCCTTTGACTGTGTGGATCACAACAAACTATGGCAGGTCCTTAAAGAGATGGGAGTACCAGACCACCTCACATGTCTCTTGAGAAACCTGTATAAGGGTCAAGAAGCGACAATTAGAACCGGATGTGGAACAAGTGATTGGTTTAGCATAGGATATATCGTCACCTTGCTTATTTAATATATATGCAGAGTACATCATGTGAAATGCTGGCCTGGATGAATCACAAGTGGGAATTAAGATTGCTGGGGAAAAGATCAACAACCTCAGATATGCAGACGATACCACTCTAATGGCAGAAAGTGAAGAGGACCTTAAGAGCCTCTTGCTCAG
>NW_015163198.1:69283-75697 GCF_001447785.1 Gekko japonicus | reverse complement strand
GCCTCCACCACTACTACTCCATTGCCATCGATGCACCGTTGCACCATCACCATGACTATCTGGTCCTTTTGGGGGTGCGAGGTGCCCCTGGCAGGAAAAGGATGATAGATTTCGGGAAAGTTGGGCTTAAGATCTACCCCATCTTGTGACAAATGGAGCACTGAGATTTTGTTACTGTATTTTACTGTTTTATATTATGTGTTTTTATTGTCTTAATCTTGGCACTGGAGAAGACCCTGATGCTGGGAAAGATTGAAGGTCAAAGAAGATGGGGACGGCAAAGGATGAGATGGTTAGACAGTGTCATAGATGCAACAAACATGAAATTGAGCCACCTTCAGAGGACGGTGGAAGACAGGAAGGCCTGGCGTGATCTGGTCCACGGAGTCGTGAAGAGTCGGACTCAACTGTGCGACTGAACAACAACAAAAATCATGAGCAGCCTTGCTCAGGTCCTGCAAACTGAGGGGCGGGGCTTCCTTGATGGAGTCCATCTTTGGGTCCTCCTCTATTCCTAGCATGATTGTCTTTCCCAGCGACTCTTGTCTTCTCAGAATGGGACCCAAGCACAACAGCTTCAGTCCATGGATTATCTTCTCGTGCATTCATAGCACATTTGAGGTAAATGTCACTCAAGCACCATCCTAGAGGCCGATTATCCTTAAGGGAACCAATGATGGCATGGACCAGTTTCCGTTTGAGGTTTGGACGGTCCCGGAGATGTCCTTCGTAGTAGTGAAGTGTATTGTACAAGTAGGTTACTGGACGATCTGCAAGGAGACAACAGGGGTATTCACAAACTCAAAGCCAGGGTCGAGTACAGTCTGCACTACAAAAATGAAAATTCTGTACACAGGCAATTCAAATATCATGACAAGGGATGCTCAGTTTGTTGCTCTATAAATTACTAGCCTGATACCTGTGCTTCGCTATGGTATTTAACTTCTGTAAATCCAGTTATAATACTGATGATGTAAAGTTTGAAATGTAATACGATTAAACAGCCCACGGCCATTCCGGCCGTTGGGCTGGGGAAGCGTTTTTGCCTCCCAGCCGGAAAAGGCAGAGGACGATTAGGTGCCAAAATAGCGCCACATACGGGACTTGGAAGAGGGCGGGGCAGTGAAGACTTAAAAGCCGGCTCCGCCTCTCCTCCTCAGCAGTCCCGCGTGGTTCGTCGCCCCCCCCCCTGTTAGTAGTGCCGGTGTTTGCTGGTCGCCTAGTTTTTGGGGCCGGGTAGGAATTTTTCACCCCTACCCGATTGGCATTTGGAAGGGGTGTTTTCACCTACCCTGCACTGCGGCAGTGATGCAGGTGTTTATGGGGGTGAGCTGTGTTAGCTAGGTTGGTCACTTTCATTTAGGCAGGTTGCTATGCGGTATACAGATTGCGGTCCGGTGAGCACCAGCTGACACCCATATTTGGGGTTGAAGGGGTCCTGTGAGTACAGTCTTTGTGCCTTGCGGCATGGGGCGGGGAAAATGGACTGCCTTCGGGACGGCCCTGTTTAGGTCCTCTCTTTGAACCTCGCGGCTTGGGGGATGGGGCTACAGGGTTGTCCTGCAATAGCTAGCCGTCCGGGTGAGAGCCCCTGCAGTGGGCTCCCACCCAGGGCAGGGTGGCTCGCCCTATTGAAAAGATAAGGGAGGGGTCTTTGACCTCTGGCCTTGACCATACCGCATGCTGTGTTGCCCTTGCCGTTGGTTCCAGTTAAAGTTGCAGTTAATAAAGTGGCCCAATAGTTAAACCCAACACTTGTGTCTGCCTCGTTATTTCTGGCTTGGGGGGCAACATTTGTTGTAGGAATCTTAATAGAGAATTAACTAGCTTCATTCTAGTCATTTTGGCTTCTGGGAAGAGTTCGGGCTGGATTCGATCCGGATCCCACTCATCTGTCGTTTTGGTGGTCCGCGGCGTGGACTCTCTCCAGTTCTCCTCCGATATCACGTTCGTAAGGGATCGACTTTCTTCCTGCCAGCTTTCCTCACTGCTCAACTTTCACACCCATCCATCGTCATGGGGGGTAACTATGGGACGAATTGTCTTGATCGTGGTTGCCGGGAACACATTAAGGCTGCAGCCACACGCACCAGTTGAAGTGGAGGGGAGGCAAAGCTATTCCCTCCGGAGTAATTCAACCCACCGTTGCAAGATCACACCTCTTTTTGTCGCTGCGGGCGCAGCCCGTCACAGTGGGATCAGATGCAACCAATGTTCCCTCTAAGCTGTGGAGTCCTGCGAGCAGAAATTCTACTTTGTGAGCTACTTGGCATGAACGTTGTGAGCAGGTAGTTTGGCTGCTGCATAAAATTAGTTTGCTCTGGAGCCATCTTTCCTGAGCTAAGACAAAAATGTGTGAGCCGGAGGCTAAAAAAAAGTGAGCTAGCTCACACTAACTCCGCTTAGAGGGAACACTGGATGCAACTGCAGGTGAGCCAGGTGTTGTTGTTTTTTGCCATTTGTTTCCCAATGCACATAGACAAGAAATCGCACCTCCGCATCGAGGGCCCCCTGTGGGTATGTGATGATGTGCATACTGCGGAGAGGAGGGGGGAAATCCGGCACCGAGCCGGGACGGCCTGATCAGACCATTCTAATGGCATGAGTGCACACTTGAGCGATCAGACAGGGGGAATTAGTTGCTGTAGCTTGTGACTGGCATCCTCAGAGGTATCACGCAGAAAGATGGAGTACTCTCTGTGTCAAGGTGAGAAGAAAAATGGTAGGCAGATAATTTGTATCTACTCAGGAAGGTGGGGTAGGGCTGAGTCATTATCTTGTGGGAGTCCCCCAGGCTGTGAACATGCTAATGGAGGAGCTTTCCTAAGGAGGTTCTTTTGTATATGGATTGTTTCCTGTTTGTATGTGGATTGGCTGTTGAAATTCTAATCTTATCTGTACAAAAGAACCTCCTCAGGAAACAGGAGGCGATTGTATTTGTACCCCGCCCTTCACTCGGAGTCTCAGAGCGTCTTACGATCTCCTTCCCTTCCTCTCCCCACAACAGACACCATGTGAGGTAGGTGGGGCTGAGAGAGCTCTGAGAGAACTGCTCTTGAGAGAACAGCTCTGAGAGAACTGTGACTGACTCAAGGTCACCCAGCTGGCTACATATGGAGGAGTGGGGAATCAAAGGCAGTTCTCCAGATTAGAGTATGCCACTCTTAACCACTACACCAAAGGAGATTGTAAGCCTCTCTGAGACTCCTTCGGGTAGTGAAGGGTGGGGTATAAATCCAATCTCTTCTCTTCTTCTTCTTCTCTTCTATAAAAAGGGACTCACCCCCAGAGGAATGTCACATCATCATTTGGGGACACCAGTGTGGGTGTAAAGCACCGTCCAGAGGAAGCTGACTTATGGCAACCTCAGAGGGTTTTCAAGAGACTAACAGAGGTGGTTTGCCATTGCTTTCTTCTGCACTTTCCTTGGCGGTCCCCCATTCACCTAGCCCAACACAACACAATGGAAGATAGCCATGGGAAGCATCTTGAACAGGTCTCTCCTCACATCATTTGCGCACCCAGTTTAAAATGGGGAACGTGTTACACAGAACAGATATTCAGAACAAATACTTCATTGCGTCAAAGAAGGGGGCAGCCTTAATTAAAAAGGTGAACTTCCCCCAGGTGTTCGAAGAAAACCATTGAAAGAAGAAGCTTAGAGTCCAGTAGCACCTCAAAGACCCTCAAGATTTCCAGGACTTAAGCTTTTGAGCGATTGGGGTCTGACGAAAGGGAGCTTTGACTCTTGAATACGTATATCCTGCAAAATTTTGCCCATCTTTAAGGTATTGCAGTTTGGTGTAGCGATTAAGTGCGCGGACTCTAATCTGGGAGAACCGGGTTTGATTCCCCACTTCTCCACTCGCAGCTGCTGGATGATCCTGGGCAAGCCATAGTTCTGTCAGAGCTGTCCTTGAAAGGGCAGTTCTCTCAGAGCTCTCTCAGCCCCACCTGCCTCACAGGGTGTCTGTTGTGGGGAGGGGAAGGGAAAGGAGTTTGTAAACTGCTCTGAGACTCCGAGTGAGGGGCAGGGTATATATCCAAATCTCCTTTCTTAACCCTAAACTCCTCCTCCTCCCCCTCCTCCTCCTCCTCTTCTTCTTCTTCTTCTTCTTCTTCATGTGTCACGCATCTGATTCAGTTTCCAGTTTGCAGTATGCTTGCGTATTGCATTGTGCAGTAATGAGTTCTAATAAATGGTTTAATTTGTATCTGACTTTTCTACTCAAGATCAACATAGCTACCCACCTGGTACTATTTTCATCAGAAGAGGGAAATACTGTTCAAGGCCGTTGAAAATGTTCCTGGAAAACTGAGTTGATTCAGCTCAGCCCGAGCTTGGATGTTGTCCTGATCAGTGTTCCCTCTAAGCTGAGTTAGTGTGAGCTAGCTCACAGTTTTTTAGCCTCTGGCTCACACATTTTTGTCTCAGCTCGGGAAGGAGGGCTCCAGCGCAAACTAATTCATGCAGCAGCCAAATCGCTCGCTCACAACTTCAATGCCAGGAGCTCACCTAGTAGAATTTTTTGCTCACAGGACTCCACAGCTTAGAGGGAGCCTTGGTCCCGAGATGTCAATGAAGCATTTGGTCAGGGCACTGTGCCCTACCTGAACATTGAGAGTTACTGTTCACAGGCATGACATGCAAACCGAGTTTCCCCATCAGCCCCAGCTCACAGGGAGAGAAATACTAGCGATTCAGCAGGGATCTCCTTCCCTGGCCATTCAACGATCCTGTGGAAATTACATCTGTCAGTTTCCACTGGCGTGAGCACAAGCATCTATAATTAGCGGCTAAAAATAATTACAATCTCGCCAGTGATAAGGCAGCCGTGTAAAACATGAGCCCGTTCAGCCTTGTCCAAAAGAGCCCCATTAATAAGATGGGTAATCTCCTTCCCGGGGATGGGAAAGCGAAGAGCACCTGATTTGCAGTCTGGATGTAGGGGGATATTAAACTGAGAGTCTTTGGGGGCAAGCATGCATGGGGATATGGATCGAGCGGAGCAGGGGGATATTGGTATGTTAATAAAAATTTAATTTTTAATTGGATGCTTTCTCTGCCAATTCCATTTTCTCTTTTCACCTTCTCTCTCAATCCCTGCATCTGCCGGTCTGTCTCTTCCCACCCCCACCCCCACCCCCAGCACAGAAATTAATGGAAATGGGGGGTTTCCACAAGGGTTTGAAGGATCGAGGTTTTGAGTTTCTCTGCAAAGAAACACAGAGAGGGAAACCAAAAGAACACAAATCAGATTTAGTTCACCTGTCCCTGCTAAGAAGACGAAGAGGTCCATTTGGTGTAGTGGTTAAGTGCGCAGACTCTAATCTGGGAGAATGGGGTTTGATTCCCCACTCCTCCACTTGCACCTGCTGGATGACCTTGGGCAAGCTGTAGTTCTGTCAGAGCTGTTCTCTCAAGGGCAGTTCTCTCAGAGCTCTCTCACCCCACCTACCTCACAGGGTGTCTGTTGTGGGGAGGGGAGGGGAAAGGAGTTTGTAAGCCGCTCTGAGACTCCAAGTGAAGGGCAGGGTATACATCTATCTCCTCCTCCTCCTCCTCCTCCTCCTCCTCCTCTTCTTCTTCTTCATAGCGTGGAGTGAGGAGAAGGAGGAGGTTTTTATACCCTGCTTTTCTCTACCTGAAGGAATCTCAAAGCCTTCCCTTCCTCTTAGCGCAATGGGCACCTTGGGAGCAATGTTCCCTCTAAGCTGTGGAGTCTTGTGAGCAAAAATTCTACTTTGTGAGCTATTGGCATTAAAGTTGTGAGCGAGCGATTTGGCTGCTGCATAAATTAGTTTGCTCTGGAGCCAGCCTTCCCGAGCGGAGACAAAAATATGTGAGCTGGAGGTTAAAAAATTGTGAGCTAGCTCACACTAACTCAGCTTAGAGGGAACACTGCTTGTGAGGTAAGTGGGGCTGAGAGAGTTCTGAGAGAACTGTGGCTGGCCCAACGTCACCCAACAGGCTTCATGTTGAGGAGGAGGAGGAAGAAGAACAAGAAGAAGAGTTCTTATATCCCACTTTTCTTTACCTTAAGGAGTCTCCAAATGGCTTATTATCGCCATTCCCTTCCTCACCCCACAACAGGCACCTTGTGAGGTAGGTGGGGCTGGGAGAGTTCTGAGAGAACGGTGACTCGAATGATAAAAGGGTTGGAACACTTTCCCTATGAGGAAAGGTTAAGGCGCTTAGGGCTCTTTAGCTTGGAGAAACGACGACTGAGGGGAAACATGATTTGAGGTTTATAAGATTATGCATGGGAAAGAGCAGGTAGAGAAAGAGGTACTTTTCTCCCTTTCTCACAATACAAGAACTCGTGGGCACTCCATGAAATTGCTGAGCAGTCAGGTTAGAACGGATAAAAGGAAGTACTTCTTCACCCAAAGAGTGATTAACACTTGGAATTC
>NW_015163198.1:57741-69109 GCF_001447785.1 Gekko japonicus | reverse complement strand
CTGGCCACTGTGTGATACAGAGTGTTGGACTGGATGGGCCTTTGGCCTGATCCAACATTGGCATCTCTTATGTTCTTATGTTCTTATGACTGGCCCAAGGTCACCCGGCAGGCTTCAGGTGCAGGGGTGGCTGGGGAATCCAACCCAGTTCTCCAGATTAGAGGCTGCCACTCTAACCACACTACACCAAATACACACTATGCATGTACCCCGGAAGGGGGCTCAAAGTGGCCTCTGCCGACGGGTTGAAATGTAAAATTTTGTGGATTTTCCTGCCTTGCAGGACACCTCGCCAGATAGAACTCCGTCTTAAATCAGGTTCCAAGCCAGTATGTGTCAACCCACACTACTCCGGACCT
This sequence comes from Gekko japonicus, assembly GCF_001447785.1. NCBI lineage: Eukaryota > Metazoa > Chordata > Lepidosauria > Squamata > Gekkonidae > Gekko > Gekko japonicus. The sequence continues at coordinate 68,750 of NW_015163198.1, read as the reverse complement.
CCTGGTGAACCTGGAAGGCAAGGACCACCTGGACCTCAGGGAGAACCAGGATCTCCAGGAAGGCCAAGGTTTTATTTCTACAGTTAAGGTTGCCAGCCTCCAGGTGGGGCCTGGAGATCTCCCACTTTGACAACTGATCTCCAGCTGACAGAGATCAGCTCCCCTGGAGAAAATGGCTGCTTTGAAGGGTGGACTCTATGGCGTTGTACCATGCTGAGGCCCTTCCCCAAACCCCGCCCTCTCCCGGATCCACCCCCAAAGTCTCCAGATATTTCCCAACCCAGACCTGGCAACCCTATCTACAGTTGACTTGATTCATTATTGCTCTGGAATCAGCATATTGGGGAGAGGCTGGGCTCAGTGGAAGAGCCTCTGCTTGTCATGTGGAAGGCCCCTGGTTCAAGCCCCTTTGGCATCTCCAGTTTAAGGGAAAGACCCTAGACATCTGCTGCCAGTCCAAGTGGATGATGTTAACTTGTTGGCCTTCCAGAGGAACTGGTTGGCTACCATGTGAAACAGGATGCTGAACTAGATGGACCTAGGCTTGCCAAGTCCCCTCAGGGGGCTGGGAAACCCCCGCCCCAGAGGCCTGTTACCTGCCGCTGGCAGATCAGGCTTCGGGGGGAGCCCTACCCCCAAAGCACGCAATGTGCATGTCGCCCGGAGGTGACGCGATTGCGTCAGGCGTGTTGGGGGCAGGGCCATGGTCATCCGAGAGAAAACTCTGTGGTTTCCCCTCAGATGATCATGGCCGCACCCTCAGTGTGCCCGCTGTGGTCGTGTCACTTCTGGGTGACGTGGTTGTGGCGCATGTGCACTCCCGGAGCAGTGCTAGAGTTCCCCGCTCCAGCGCCGCTTCAGACTTGGCAACCCTAGATGGACCCTCACTGGTCTGATCCAGCAGGGCTCTTTTCTGTGTCCTTATCAGAGGAAGGTCTCAGCCTCTGTACCCTGTTGTTGGACGTCCAGAGGAACGTTGGTCATAGGGTTAGGCAGGATGCTAGACTAGAGGGACCACTGGTCTGATCCAGCAGGGCTCTTATATTCTTATGAAGGTGTCAGCCTCTGTGCCGTGTTGTTGGCCCTTAAGAGGAACTGGTTGGCCACTGGGTGAGACAGGATACTGGACTAGAAGGACCACTGATCTGATCCAGCAGGGCTCTTCTGATGTTCTTATCAGAGGAAGGCCTCGGCCTCTCTGCCCTGTTGTTGGCCCTCCAGAGGAATTGGTTGGCCCCTGTGTGAGACAGGATGTTGGACCAGATGGACTCTCACTGGCCTGATCCAGCAGGGCTCTTCTTCTTATACCCTCTTATTCAGTCAGCCCAAATGGAAGCAAACTTTGACCAATCAGGTACTCAGGGAGTCTTTGCATCCAGGGATAAAAATCCGAGGTTTTAGGGGGGGAAAGAGAATGCTTCCGTCCACCGCACAGCAGTGTTCCCTCTAAGCTGAGTTAGTCTGAGATAGCTCACCGTTTTTTAGCCTCCAGCTCACACATTTTCATTTTAACTCAGGAAGGATGGCTCCTGAGCAGACTAATCTATGCAGTAGCCAAATCGCTTGCTCACAACTTTAATGCCAGGAGCTCACAAAGTAGAATTTCTGCTCACAGGACTCCACAGCTTAGAGGGAACATTGCCGCACAGCACACTTTATAATCACCTATCAGGAATCATTACTGGTTGTAGTGGAAATAAAAGCTGACACACCTCCCGAGGGGCTCTGATATTAAAAGAACAATTTTGCAATTACGCTCGTTTAAAGTTTAAGCTGCCGGTGGCAGATCAGGCAATGAAACTGAGCTGGGGGTGTGTGTGGAAATCTCTTTTATACATGGGGGGAAACAAACCCTTGGAAAGCCAGATATAATTTTTCTAGACTGCAGCCTGCTCCACTTTGAAGGCTCCGGGCGGGGGGATGGGCGAATTAAAATTCTTTAAAAACATAGCACTCGGTAATGTTAAGGTTGTTACGGGGAATGGGGAATTCTTTCTTCAAAAATACAGTTATTAAAATATAACCATCGGTTCCCCTGATTCTCCTTTTATTTTTTAAAAGAGGAATTTCTCTTTTGTTTCTTTTTGTAGAGAAATCAGCGCCACCATTTGAAACTTCAGGCATTGCTGTTGTTTTGTTACACACCACAAGGTGGTGCTCTAGCAGGAGGGTAGGAAGGCTCTGCGAAGGCAGACATTCCCCACCTCTGAACATTTACAGCGTGAAATGCTCAGATTCTGCAAAAAACTTCCTTCCAGGTCCTCCTCTTTCCAAATATCTGGTTGATCAAAATGGAGTCGATTAGAAATTGGTGCCATGTTTCTAAAAAGAGTAACATAAAAAATATCCAAAAGAACCTCCTCAGGAAAGCTCCTCCATTAGCATGTTCACAGCCTGAGGAATGCCTACAAGATAATCACTCAGCCCTACCCCACTTTCCCGAGTAGATATAAATCACCTGACTGCCATTTTTCTTCTCATCTTGCGACAGAGAGTACTCCATCTTTCTGTGTTATACCTCTGAGGATGCCAGTCACAGCTACTGGCAAAACATCAGGTCCTACAATGCCAAAAGCACGGCCACACAACCCGGAAAATCTACAACGGCTGAGAAAAGGATCATTCAATTTTAGGGAGAAACTGGGTAAAGAGGAATGAAGAGAACTTCTCTTAACATATCTAGGTAAAACAAAGTAGAGATATGGATATGGGCAGGTCCTTTTTTTTTTGGAAAAAGAGGTGCTGGGACTCTCAAGATGGAAACAAAGGTTTCAGTCTGTATGTTGAAAACTCATGAACTGTTAAACATTTTTAAAAGAATTTTGTCAAAGAGGTTCTGGAATTCCATTCTGACGCATTTCCCCAGGAAAAAAAGCCCTGAATATGAGTGTAACAACCTCTGTTGTTTTTTAAAGTACCCGAGGGTACACTTTTATTATTTTTTCCGTTATATACTACAGACATACAGACATACAGACATACATACAAACAACCCCCAACTACCCCCCACAACATATAACATGTAACAAGAGACTTTATTATTTCTTCTGCTTATTAAATTTCTAAATTCATTATCTATTTTACTAAGCTTATCTTTTCTGCATTCTCAAATTCCTACATTTATCTATCAGTTACATTTACATTATAGCAATCGTAGAATCTCTTCCAAGTTTTTTGAAAAGTCCATTCTGTACCGGCTCTCATCTCAAGTGTCAGTTTTTCATTTTCAGTGTAACAACCTCTGTTGAACAGGCCATAGGGCAATCCAATCCAACATCTGATTTCCAACAATGGCCCACCAGAAATGACACTGTGTGATGTGTGACATCACATCTGCCTGCAACCCCAGATGAGACATAAGCACATTGGGGAGTGCTCTGAGAGTTCTTGAGACCCAGTCTGATGTTATGGTTAAGTGCACGAACTCTAATTTGGGAGAACTGGGTTTGATTCCCTACTCCTCCACATACAGCTGCTGGTGTGACCTTGGGTCAGTCACAAGCTCTCTCAAAGCTCTCCCAACGCATTTCTCTCTTCCCCAGCCATTCAACAGAGGCCCTGTCTCCGATGCCTAGCTGGGAACCCGACGCTGTTGCAGCTGGCCCTCCTTCCTGACCAATACACGATGGAGTGCCCGCAAATCAAAACCTGGGTGGTCGTCATCCATGCGCCGCAACCTGGAAAGAGATAAGCTGTCAACCAACCTCACCTGCGCACATAAACCAGGTATGCCCGTAACTGCCAGCGTCCCATGGGCTGAACTTCCTTAGGGCTGAAACCCAGCCCGGCAGCCGTAGAAGCTGCTCTGATGCGGAATGAATGTGTGCTGAAGCGTTTCCCATTCAGACCTGCCTGCGCCAAGGCCTGGTGCACCACTGACCAGAACTGATATTGGGTCAGTGGGAGACCATTCTCATGGTGGAACAGCGGTCCTGGCCATTGCCCTATCGCCGCCATCCACCCAGCCAATGCACGCACTGGGCACAACTCCTCCTCCGAGGTCCAGTGCAGCGTAACTGATTTCCCAAGTCCTCTCTGATCCGTCTTGGACTGCCTGATCTGTAGGGTAACAGACTCGCTCCCCATGCTCACATCCATCGTTAGCAACGACCTTCCTCTTTCATCCCAGTGGGACCTGACCAGCAGTTCACTTATTCGGAATGCTCCAAAGAAGGCCACCAGCGGGGTTACCCTAAACAGTCTAGCCTCCCCTTGTGACATGCAGATGCCCCCGAAGGAGTGGACTAGTGTTCTTATTATGCCTGGTGTGAAAGGTTGCCTGGTGTCCGGGGCAGGTGGCACCTCCTTAACCCAGGCTTTCATCATGCGATGTAGCCAAAAATCCCACGTGTCCTCCCGCAGCCCCCGGGCCTTTGAGTGGAAAGTGACCGCCACCATATATCCTTTAACGGTGTGGACAGTCAAGTATTTTCCCCTTAAGATGACCACGAACTGTAGCAAATGCTCAATGGGGCCAGAGCTGGTCAAGCCCTGAATCCAACCTGAACTTGTAGAAGACCTCCAGGTGCCTCTTGCATGCCTCCCTCGTACCTGGCACTAAGGTAGCTTCCACGGCTCATTCAACCTCTCTTTGCCAAGGTCCCATAGAGCCTCTAGCATTGCCTCCAATTCCCTGTGCGCCCCTGGAGCTAGCTCCCGGAATCGTTCCACCTGCAAGCAAGACAAGGCATCTCCAATGCTGTTATGTATGCCAGGCACATGCTCCACAATGAACAAGATGTTATAACGCAAGCAATGCAGTACGAAAGCCCGCACCAGCCGCATGACCCTGTGGGATTTTGATGTCAGCTTGTTGACCATCTGAACCACCGCCTGGTTATCACACCAGAATTTGACCACGTTATCCTGTAATTGACTGTGCCACAGGTGGACCGCTACCACCATCGGGAAGAATTCCAAAAATGTCAAATCCCTTGTAAGGCCAGACTCCAACCATGCACGAGGCCAGCAATGTGTGCACCAGCTCCCCTTAAAGAAGACCCCGAACCCCAGGGCCCCAGACACGTCCGAGGAGATCTGCAAAAGGAAACCCCATTGTACCCCTTCAAAAAGTCCAACCACATGTAGAGGTCAGCTTTGATCCCTCCGGACACTCGCACCCTGTGTCGAGACAGTGAAACCCCTTTAAGGCAGTCGCAGGTCCGACAGATAAATGCCCGCCCCGGGGCCACTACCCAGCATGCAAAATTCAAATGGCCTAGTAGCGTCTGCCATTCTTGCAAGGCCATGCTCCTCCGAGACCATGCTTGTTCAAGCAACATTACCAGCCGAGCCACCTTATCATCAGGCAGGGCGCACAGCTGCCTCTCGGTGTTGATTAAAACTAGTGGCCGAACCTTCGGTCTTCTCATGAGCCAAGGGGACCCCCAGTTCCACTGCCAGGTTCTGAAAAAGATCCATAAAACTCCAACACTCATTAGTCCCTGCCCGTCCCACAAATAGGAAATCATCTAGATAGTGAGTCACCCCAGTGAGGCCTGCCCTCTGTTTGACCGCCCATTCCAGAAATGAGCTGAAGGCCTCAAATGCAGCACAGGAAATCGAAGAGCCATGTCATAGTAGAACTGGCCTCCAAAAGCGAAGCCCAGTAAGTCAAAGTCCCCCGGGTAGATTGGCAAGAGGCGGAAAGCTGACTTAATGTCACATTTTCCCATGAGCACACCCAGCCAACAACGAGCCACCAGTCGCACAGTGCAGTCAAATGATGTGTAGTGTACTGTGGATAGCTCGCCTGGGATCCCGTCATTCACCGATCTCCCGTGAGGATATGATAAATGATGGATGAGCCTGTATTCTCCTGGGGCCTTTTTAGGCACCACTCCCAATGGGGAAATGCGGAGCGTCGGCATAGGAAGCTCCGAGAAAGGAAGCCCGGCATAGGAAGCCCACCACTCTACCTTCCCGGAATTCCTTGTCAATTTTCTGCCACACAACTCCTTCCAACCCCTTCACCAAATTCAAATTCTTGGCCATGCTGTGTGTCCTATCACCCTCAAAAGGAATGCGGAACCCTTCTCGGAACCCTTGTTCCAGGAATGCTGCCGCCTTCCTGTAGGGGTAACCTCGCAAGCACCGGTCTTCTTGTAACTTCTGTACAATCTTCAAGAAGAGAAAGTCCAGAGGGGGAGATTAGAACCAGGTTCACAGCTTTGAGCTCCGTGGAGGAAGGAAAGGATAAAATTGTGATAGATAGATGATGACGATGACGACGATGACGACGATGATGACGATGATGACGATGATAGACAGACAGACAGATAGATAGCTGATAGGTAGATAGATAGATAGATGATAGGTAGGTAGGTAGGTAGGTAGATGATAGATAATAGATGAAAGATAGATATATGATAGGTTGATGATAGACGGACAGACGGACGGACGGACAGACAGACAGACAGACAGACAGACAGACAGACAGACAGACAGATAGATAGCAATGCTCCCTCTAAGCTGTGGAGTCTTGTGAGCAACAATTCTACTTTGTGAGCTACTGGCATTAAAGGTGTGAGCGAGTGATTTGGCTACTGCATAAATGAGTTTGCTCTGGAGTCATCCTCCCTGAGCTCAGACAAAAATATGTGAGCCGGAGGCTTAAAAACTGTGAGCTAGCTCATACTAACTCAGTTTAGAGGGAACACTGGTAGGTAGGTAAGTAGGTCGGTAAGTAGATAGATAGCTAGATAGATGATAGATAGATGATAGATAGATGATAGCTAGCTAGCTAGATAGATGATAGCTAGATAGATGATAGCTAGCTAGCTGATGATATTGATAGATAGATGATAGATAGATGATAGATAGATAGATAGATAGATAGATAGATAGATATTTTTTTTGATAGATAGATGATAGATAGATAGATAGATAGATAGATAGATAGATAGATAGATAGATAGATAGATAGATAGATAGATAGATAGACAGGCTTTGCTCCCCAAAAGCTGATTCCTAGGGATGTTACCAAATTTCTCAGCCCTGCTGATTCAGCTTCAAAACCCCAATTTAATGTTTTGTGGATCAAAGATCCGTAAGTCTATACCTTTGCATCATTTTCTGTTTTCTTGTGCGATTTCTTTTCCATAACGTGTCCAAATTGTCAACCCGAGAAAGGACATTCTTGGGCATAGTGCAAATTTTTTTTTTAGAAAGTGGCCATGTCCAGGTAGGCCATTTGCCCTGCTAAGCTTCTGGTTGGCCATTGGAGATTTTGACTGGCTGTGCTGATTTCTGAACACATCGATTTGGCAGCAGCTGCCACCATGGCACAAGGATCTTCCCCGGGTGATTGAAAGTAAGCTGCGGCAGCCATTTTGAGGCTGGCCCCACCTTCTGTGGCAGCCATTTTCTGGTTGTGCCCACCACGTTGTGTCAGAATTCCAAAGGTGCCCACAGGTTCAGAGAGGCCAGGGACCCCTGACTGACAGGATCCACAAGCATGCTTTCTGCTTTATGTTGGAATTATTTCCAGTCACTAGCAGAGCGGTCAAGGCTTCCGATGATGCAGAGCCCATCTGGAGTGTGTGTGTGCTGCAGGAACAAAGTTCCATGAACCCTCTTTGTTAAACTAATAAGAGTCCTTTATTATATGGAACTGCATTTAGACAGGATAGGGTAGAGATAGGATTCTAATCTAGCCTAACAAGCTAGGATGGATAGAGATGCAGAAAACGTGTCCTGCGCTCATGGCGCCAAAATAGAGAAGTCCTGCATTGTGTGGAGAGAGTGTGAGGCTGGAAGGAAGGGAGTTCCCTTAACAGTAGCAATCTACGCATCAAAGGGGATAGCATCAGTGGAGAGAAGGAAAGGATGCCCAGTGTCCTACGCTATCTAACTATCTTTTGTTGTGGTTGTTCAGTCACACAGTCGAGTCCGACTCTTCGCGACCCCATGGACCCCATCACACCAGGCCCTCCTGTCTTCCGTCGTGCTCTGGAGTTTGCTCAACTTCATGTTCATTGCATCGATTACACTGTCTTACTACATCCTTTGCCATCCCCTTCTTCTTTGACCTTCAATCTTTCCCAGCATCAGGGTCTTCTCCAGTGAGTGCTCCCTTCTCATTGGATGGCCAAAGCATTTGAGCTTCAGCTTCAGGATCTGGCCTTCCAGGGAACAGTCAGGGTTGATTTCTTTTAGGATTGACTGATTCGATCTCCTTGCAGTCCAGGGGACTCTCAAGAGTCTTCTCCAGCACCATAATTCAGAAGCATCTATTCTTCGGTGCTCGGCCTTCCTTATAGTCCAACTCTCACAGCCATACATGACTACAGGGAATACCATTGCTTTGACCATGTGGACTTCGATTGGCAGGGTGATATCTCTACTTCTTATTACGCTGTCTAGGTTTGCCATCATTTTCTTTCCAAAGAGCAGGCGTCTTCTAATTTCATGGCTGCAGCCACCATCTGCAGTGATCTTGGATCCCAGGAACGTGAAGTCTGTCACTGCTTCCACGACTTCTCATTTTTGCCAAGGAGTGATGGGGCCGGATGCCATGATCTTAGTTTTTTTGATGTTGAGTTTCAAGCCAACCTTTGTGCTTTCCTCTTTTACCCTGAGCAAGAGGCTCTTGAGGTCCTCTTCACTTTCTGCCATATCTGAGGTTGTTGATGTTTTCCCCAGCAATCTTAATTCCGTTTTCTCTCTGACACTCTCATAATCTCTCTCTCTCTCTCTCTCTCTCTCTCTCTCTCTCTCTGACTCTCTCGTAATCCTCCTTTGTAGGCTGAGGATAAGCGACGGCATGAAGTCCTTTGCTTCCGACACTTTCGTCCTCATGGATACTCCCGTATCAGACATCTTTGGCCAAATCAGAGCTCCGTAATATCGGTGACCGTTCCTTTTGTCCTATATTAGATCGCTCTCTCCAGGAGAACCTCCCAAGTAGCTCATAAACTTCACCCCTGACAGCTCAATATATAATCCCGTTCCCACACTCACCCAGGGTGTAATACTTCACAGCGTATCTGTTACAAATCATTCCTTTTTAAAAGCATGGCCTCCGCAGACAGAAGGATGATTTATGCATCCTTTGTTGTTTCATCTGAGTCGCTCCTAAAAAAAGAAAAAAAGACAATATGCAAATTGAGAAAAGTGTTTTTTTCAGGGGGGAGGCTTTAGTTGCCGTTGTTTTGATGTGCGACATAAATCATTGCGTCGGGAGGGAGGGATATGTGCTTACTGACTAAATGCTACAGTCTTTTTGCATCAATTTCCCCCTGTCTCCGTGGCTGGGCCTGTTGTATTTACATCTCCATGTTCTTCCGAAGAAGGAGAAACGATGAGGGGAAAGGGCTGAGAAATGCCTTTGCTGCATTGCAACAGATGTCAGTTGACTTTCCTGTGTTTGTGTTTGTACAACATGTTTGTTTTTTTTAAAAAAGAGAGGGCATGATCCACCAAAAGGACATAAGACGAACCCTACTGGATCAGACCAAATAGTTTCTCTAGTCCAGCATGCTGTCTCACGTGGCACCCAACCTATTCCCCAGGAGGGCCAACAACTGGGCATAGAGGCCAAGGCCTTCCCCTGATAAGAACACAAGAAGAGCCCTGCTGGATCAGACCAGTGAGGGTCCATCTACTCCAGCATCCCATCTCACACAGTGGCCAAACAGGTCCTCTGGATGGCCAACAACAGGGCATAGAGGCTGAGGCCTTCCCCTGATAAGAACACAAGAAGACCGGTTATCCATCTATTCCAGCATCCTGTCTCACACAGTGGCCAAACAGTTCCTCTGGATGGCCAACAACAGGGCAAAGAGGCTAAGGCCTTCCCCTGATAAGAAGAGCCCTGCTGGATCAGACCAGTGAGGGTCCATCTACTCCAGCATCCCATCTCACACAGTGGTCAAACAGTTCCTCTGGATGGCCAACAACAGGGCATAGAGGCTGAGGCCTTCCCCTGATAAGAACACAAGAACAGCCCTGCTGGATCAGGCCGGTTATCCATCTATTCCAGCATCCTGTCTCACACGGTGGCCAAACAGTTCCTCTGGATGGCCAACAACAGGGCAAAGAGGCCAAGGCCTTCCCCTGATGTTGCCTTCTGGCTCTGGGATACAGAGGATTGGTGCCTCTGGATGTGGAGGTCCCCCTCAGTCGCCTCCTGACCCCAACATGGCGATCAGCATTTCCCTGGGCGTGTAAGAAAGGGCCACAAGAACTAAGCACTGAGGCAACCCTTCCTGCCCTCCCTCTCATGATCTGCCTCAGTTCTCAGGAACAGCATTGCTGTCAGAGGGACATCTAGCCTCTGTTTGAAGACCTCCCAAGAAGAAGAAGACACCCTGTGAGGTAAGTGGAGCTGAGAGAGCTCTGAGAGAACTGCTGTGGAGAGAACACGGCCTGATCTCGTCAGCTCTCGGAAGCTAAGCTGGATCAGCCAGGCCCGTAGCTAACCAGGGGCCTATGGGGCCCGGCCCCCTGGTGATTTTAATGGGCCCCCTTCCCAATACTCGGCAAACTAATTTATGTGGCAGCTCTCTCTCTCATTTATTGCTCTCTCACAACTTTAATGGCAGTAGCTCACAAAGTAGAAGTTTTGCTCACAAAACTCCACAGCTTAGAGGGAACATTGGTGGTGGGCCCCCTGAGAAAAACATGGGCCCCCTGAGCAAAAGGTTGTTAGCTACGGGCCTGGGATCAGCCCTGGTTAGTATTTGGATGGGAGACCTCCAAGGAAGTCCAGGGTCGCTACACAGAACCAGGCAATGGCAAAAACCACCTCTGTTCATCTCTCACCTTGAAAACCCCACCAGGTGGCCATAAACTGGCTGGGACTCGAGGGCATTTTACACTACTTTGATCAGAGTCTTCAGCTGACAAGTCCTTCAGTACAGGTTGTCATAAGAACATAAGAGAAGCCAATGCTGGGTCAGGCCAGTGGCCCACCCAGTCCAACACTCTGTCTGTCACACAGTGGCCAAAAAGACCAGGTGCCATCAGGAGGTCCAGCAGTGGGGCCAGGCCACTAGACGCCCTCCCAC
>NW_015163198.1:53854-57438 GCF_001447785.1 Gekko japonicus | reverse complement strand
CCTGCTCTATCCCATGCATAATCTTATAAACCTCGATCATGTCACCCCTCAGCCGTCGCTTCTCCAAGCTAAAGAGCCCCAAGCGTTTCAACCTTTCTTCATAGGAAAAGTCCTTCTCTTTTATTTTGTGTCTCTGTTTATTTAGTCGCATCCGCAAGATGCCATTCCAAGATCTGCCAACAGAACCCCCCCCCAATCGACGGGATGCAAATTCCCCACATGTTCGTTTCACACTTTTAACAATAACTTCACAGATCTTTCTTTTCAGCGTTCCTTTCGCATCCAGACAGTCTGATCATTTAAAAATATTCGGTTTGTTGGTGAGCTCACCGTTCCCGAGATTATATATATATTTGTCTTGAGGAGCAGGGAGAAAACATTTGCAATGAAAAATGCCGGGGCTGCGAGGAATGAAACCCATTCGAGCTTCATCAACCTCCCATGTATATGGGAAAAGGTTGAGCGAGGCAGTAAAACATAATGGAAAGCCGGCCAATCAATACTGTGTTATTTTTCAGCGTAACTTTATTAATTGTGCACACCATTTTTTAGCGGTGTCTGTGGGAGAAACAAATAGATGTGAATGTTGTTTCAAGCTAAATAATAAATGTCCTGAAAGGATATAAGTTCAATAAGCTCAGGAGTCAGGACTCATGGTTGTGGCTCAAGGTGGAAGGGGGGGGGGCATTTGGGCAAGATATGTAAAGATTCTGTGTGAGGCTTGCCAACTCTGATCTGGGAAATTCCTGGAGATTTGGGGGTGGGGCCAGGGAACAGTGGAGGTCATCTAATAGGGTATCTGTCAAAGTGAGGTTTTATGAATGAAAGCTTACACCCAGAAGAATGTTGTTGGTCTCCAAGATGCTACGGGACTAGAAGTTTATTTTACGACTTAAGACTAACATGGCTTCCTACCTGAAGAAAAATAAGAACATAAGAGAAGCTGCTGGTGTGACCCTGGGTCACTCACAAGTTCTCTCAGAGCTGTTAGGAACATAAGAGAAGCCCATGTTGGATCAGGCCAGTGGCCCATCCAGTCCAACACTTTGTCACACAGTGGCCAAAAATACCAGGTGCCATCAGGAGGTCCACCAGTGGGGCCAGGATAGTAGAAGGCCTCCTACTGTTGCCCCCCAAGCACCAAGAATATATAGCATCACTTGCTCCAGACTGAGAGTTCCTATCTATATGTTGTGGCTAATAGCCACCGATGGACCTCTGATCCATATGTTTATCTAATTACCTCTTGAAGCTGTCCATACTTGTAGCTGCCACCACCTCCTGTGGAAGTGAATTCCATGTGTTAATCACTCTTTGGGTGAAGAAGTACTTCCTTTTATCTGTTCTAACCCAACTGCTCAGCAACTTCATTGAGTGCCCACAAGTTCTTGTATTGTGAGAAAGGGAGAAAAGGACTTCTTTCTCGACCTAAGGGATCTAAGGAGCATATAATGGGACAGAGTCCACCCTCTATAGCTGTCGTTTCTCCAAGCTAAAGAGCCCCATCAGCATCACAAAATCAGTTCTCTAACCATTTTGGTTTGTCTACTAGAACTTATCTCTCAGGTAGCCAACTCTGGCTTGGGGAATTCCTTGGGATTTGGGAGTGAATCCTGGAAAGGGAGGGATCTAAGGAGCATATAATGCCACAGAGTCCACCCTTTATAGAAGCTATTTTCTCCAGGGGAACTGATCTATGTTGCCTGGAGGCCAGTTGTAATTCCAGGAGATCTCCAGGCCCCATCTGTAGGTTGGCAACACCACCTCCTTTAGGTGGTGTCCAGGATCTAGCTTTCATTTCTCATGTAGGCTGGCCTGGTACAAAATCCATATTTCTTAAATAGGAAGGCAAACACTTATTTTCATTCTCTTCAGCCAACCCATTCTGTTCTTACCGTTTTTAGTTGGGATGGGCACGAACTGCAGTTTTGTGGTTTTGTTCTGTTCATGGTTTGTGGCTGAAACATGAAAAGAACCATAAAGCAATACACTGGTTCGCAAACCGAACCGGTTCATATCAGTTCATGAGCCATTTAAAGTTTAAATCCCTGCTTTCTGCTCCCCACGGCTTTTCGTGGGGAGCAGAAAGGAGGGGTTTCTGAGGCATTTAAATCCTGCTTTCTGCTCCCCATGGCTCATCACGAACTGCCATGAATCACCATAAACTGCATCAAAATTCAAGGAAGTTCATGGTGGTTCTTTAGTTTACGAAGATTGCTTTGTGAACCACGAACCGCCAAAAATTCATGATTAACTTTAGTTCATCAGCCAGTTCATGTCCATCCCTAGTTTTTAGGGTTTGTTACCAGAAAGTTCTTTAACGCTGCTTGGAGGATATTTAAGCTCTTCTCCTGTTTTTTTCTCTAACATGTTTTGGAGTCGCTGTTTTTAAATCATTTTTATCTTTAATTTTTTTGACACGTTTTTGTTTATTTATTGGGGACAGCTCTTCTGCTGCCTTTATATTTAGAAATGCTCAAGACAGCTTCCAGTTAGAACAACATGTGGCAATGATCGATACAATAACAACTTTAAGACAAACAGAAGAATAAAAAAATCCAAAAAGAAGACTTTTGCTGAGACAGGAGCTCAGCTTTAAAAGGTCTTCCGGAGTCTGTCAACAAAGTTTTTGATGGTGTCAGACTTGCAGCTAGGGGGCTGTCTGATCTGGCGCATTTCTGCATTGGCTTTTCCCTTCGATGTTTTACCAAAGGTGCAGCTCAAAACCACATTCAAATACCTCGGGGCAAAACCATACTGATTGAGACATCACCCCTGAATGGCCATAAATCTGTGCCGAAGGTACCATAAAACCTGATGATCAAAGAAAGTGAAAGTGGAATAGAGTGTATAGGGTACCATAAAAATCCGATGTTCAAAGAAAGTGAAAGCAGCATGTGATGCAGAGGGGGATTTTTGTTGCAAAGTGGGTTCTGTAAAACAGTGGAGCAGGCCTGTAGCCAGGATTCTTTTAAATTGGGGGCATTTCAATTTCTTAGGGGGCACTGGCTAATCAGATTAAAGGTAATCTAATTCAGTTTCTGAGGGATATAGAGAGGTGCTGTCTGGCTCCATGGAGCCACCATACCTGGCCCTTCATGCCAGACCACTGCGCAGGAATACCTGGCTCCTTTCCTGCACCTGCTGCCACTCATGGGCCCTGGGCTGGATGGGAAATTGGGGAGGCCTTGCCCATAAGTCAGGGGGCCTAGCCCCAAGGTGCCCCACTTGGAGCTACGGGCCTGCAATGGAGGGAAAAGCCAACGCAGAATCACCCCTAGAAGGGGGTGGGGTGGTTCCAGATTAGAAGGACAGCCACAAGAGCCATTTTTGTTGTTGTTCAGTCGCACAGTCGAGTCCGACTCTACGCGACCCCATGGACCAGATCACGCCAGGCCTTCCTGTCTTCCGCCCTCCTCTGAAGTTTGCTCAACTTCATGTTCATTGCATCTATGACACTGTCTAACCATCTCATCCTTTGCCGTCCCCGTCTTCTTTGACCTTCAATCTTTCCCAGCATCAGGGTCTTCTCCAGTAAGTGCTCCCTTCTCATTTGGTGGTCAAAGTATTTGAGCTTCAGTTTC
>NW_015163198.1:50801-53511 GCF_001447785.1 Gekko japonicus | reverse complement strand
ATTATCTGGCCTTCCAGGGAACAGTCAGGGTTGATTTCTTTTAGGATTGACTGATTGGATCTTCTTGCAGTCCAAGAGCCATAGGTCTCCAGAAAACATCTCAGAAAGTGAGTATTAGAGCTTACTTAGCCAAATCTGGTGTCAGAAATGTCCCTGGTCTTCTGATCTTTTCCTAATGCTTGGGAAAGTTCTCCCCAGATCAAAGAGCATGACACTTAATTGCCCCAAAAGGCAGATGGACTCCATTGGATATCTTGGTCAGTAATCTGCATTAAGGTTTCCTTTGGGTCCATGGTAGGAATGTACAAAAACCTCTGGGATGTTTGATTCACCTTTCTGAAACTCTTTTTTGTTTCCTGCAGAACTACTCAGTTTTTTTCCTCTGAGAAGGAACTTCCAAATTTGCCTCCCAGGATAGCTTCAATAAAAACTGAGGGGCATCTGTAGCAAAGAATACGACATCTCTAACATGACAGTGGTTTCAGGTGGGTAACTGTGTTAGTCTGTAGTAGCAGAACAAAGTTTGAGTCCAATAGCACCTTAGGAGGGATGTGGAATGGCATAGTGTAGTCCAATCGTTACAAAATTCAGAAGTTAAGCAGGGTTGGTACTTGGATGGGAGACCACCAACAAACAGTCTGCAGAGGAAGGAAATAGCAAACCACCTCTGCTTCTCACTTGCCTTAAAATCCCCTTATTTATTTTATTTATTTATTTATAAATTCAATTTATAGCCTGCCCTCCCCGTAGCGCGAGCTCAGGGCGGCTCACAATCAGGCATACGCCTACACATAAAACAAATTAAAACAGTATAAAATCCTTACTACATATACATCAAAATAAGTGCTCTAGCTGTTCCAGTCTGATCTTCCACAAATATGACGTTACAAGATGGTACATCTACTCAATGGTCTCAGCTCGACGCAACACTGCCGATCTCCCTTCCCAGGGCCAGACGCTACTGATGGAACATAACGATGGCACGGTAGTGGTGGCGGCTCCTACTTGACAGCCTGGCGGAAGAGCTCCGTCTTACAGGCCCTGCGGAACTGCGCAAGGTCCCTCAGGGCCCGGATCTCCTCCGGGAGCTCGTTCCACCTTGCCGACGTTGTCATAACTCGGTTGTGACCTGATGGCACTTATGTGCTTAGCACTTTAGAGACCAAATTTTTTCCCCAGGGTAGCTTTTGAGAGCCAACACTCTTGAGAGTCAACACTCCCTTCATCAGGTACAAGACTGTATCACACAGCTCATTCTGACTCACAAAAACACATACCCTACCATGACTGGCAGTCACGTGAATGACTTCTGTGCATGGTAGTGTACGGTACTGTATTGATTCCCCTCCACACAATTAGTGTAGGAACAATACGCTCTATACAAAGAACCCTTGTCCAGCTTATTAACTCGTGGTACTCCAGATCCATGTTTAATGACGTTACAAGATGGTACATCTACTCAATGGTCTCAGCTCGACGCAACACTGCCGATCTCCCTTCCCAGGGCCAGACGCTACTGATGGAACATAACGATGGCACGGTAGTGGTGGCGGCTCCTACTTGACAGCCTGGCGGAAGAGCTCCGTCTTACAGGCCCTGCGGAACTGCGCAAGGTCCCTCAGGGCCCGGATCTCCTCCGGGAGCTCGTTCCACCTTGCCGACGTTGTCATAACTCGGTTGTGACCTGATGGCACTTATGTGCTTAGCACTTTAGAGACCAATTTTTTTCCCCAGGGTAGCTTTTGAGAGCCAACACTCTTGAGAGTCAACACTCCCTTCATCAGGTACAAGACTGTATCACACAGCTCATTCTGACTCACAAAAACACATACCCTACCATGACTGGCAGTCACGTGAATGACTTCTGTGCATGGTAGTGTACGGTACTGTATTGATTCCCCTCCACACAATTAGTGTAGGAACAATACGCTCTATACAAAGAACCCTTGTCCAGCTTATTAACTCGTGGTACTCCAGATCCATGTTTATTTACTATCTACTGGACCATCCATGTTTCCCACAGAATGAGAAACACCGGCCAAATTAGTGGTTTAGTTAAAATTCATGAACTTGTCATTGTTCGCAAGGATTTCCCACATTCTCCTCCAGTTTTGCAATTGCATGCCTTGCCGGAATTGGTATTCTCATTCTTAGGAAATAATGAAATTTCTCGCACCCTTTGGATGGCTCACAGAGGCTTCCAGAAATAATCGTAATAAAAGCAGCAAAGGGGAGCTGGTGCTTTGAGTGAGCGAATTATGTGAGGCGAAATCAGATTGCTTCGCTTGATGGAAGGGCAAAATTAACAGATGAAAAGGAAGCAGCAGATGGGCTCCATTTCAGCTGTTGTGGCACACTTGACACCACCCTTCGTCGCTTCTGATTCTTTGGATTGATTATGCTGGTTGATGGATTCGTTTGGTAGTGGGTAGAGTTCAATACATTTTCTCAGATGGGTGGTGGAATCCTAGATAGCGGAGTTAGCCATCCCCTTCCGCCAAATGTTTATTGTATGTGATAAGTGCAAGTCAAGTCACCTCTGACTTGGGGTGACAAGAAGAAGAAGAAGAAGAAGAAGAAGAAGAAGAAGAAGAAGAAGAAGAAGAAGAAGAAGAAGAAGAAGAAGAAGAAGAAGAAGAAGAAGAAGAAGGAGAAGAAGAAGAAGAAGGAGAAGAAGGAGAAGAAGGAGAAGAAGGAGAAGAAGGAGAAG
>NW_015163198.1:44571-50265 GCF_001447785.1 Gekko japonicus | reverse complement strand
CCAAGGTCATCCAGCAGGTGTAAGTGGAGGAGTGGGGAATCAAACCCAGTTCTCCCAGATTAGAGTCCGCGGACTTAACCACGACACCAAACTGGCTCTCGATATAGATTTCATCATCCTTGAGAGCCTGTGAGCAGCATTACTGTCCCCCTCCTCTACCGAAGGAAGGTTCAGAACAACATGCCCTGAGTAGGAAAATCAGAGCTTCTCATCGGTCTTCAACAAGACTGGTTTTAGAAGGAGGAGGACGAGGATGAGGACAAGGAGGAGATTAGATGTATACCCTGCCCTTCACTCGGAGTCTCAGAGTGGCTTCCGAACTCCTTTCCCCACCCCTTCCCACAACGGACTCCCTGTGAGGTAGGTGGGGCTGAGAGAGCTCTGACAGAAAATGCTCTTTCAAGAACAGCTCTGACAGAACTATGGCTTGCCCAAGGTCATCCAGCAGGTGCGAGTGGAGGAGTGGGGAATCAAACCCGGTTCTCCCAGATTAGAGTCCACGCACCTAACCACTACACCAAACTGGTGTATGAATGTCCTCCAAAACATCCTGTCTTTAACAGCCTTGCCCAGGTCTTGCAAACTGAGGGCCTTTGTGGCTTCCTTGACTGAGTCAATCCATCCCATGTCGGGTCTTCCTCTTCTCCTGCTGCTTTCAACTTTTCCTAGGACGATTGTCTTTTCCAGTGACTCTTGTCTTCTCAAGGGTGGGACATAAAACTCAAAGAACGGAATTCCCTATCAAACAGATGGGGGTGGAGCATAATTTTCCATGCAAAACATCAGTTCTGGTTCAATTTTACGTATGAAAGTTCCTTCAATCCCATGCATGAACACACATGAAGGTGCCTCATACTGAATCAGAGCTTTGGTCCATCAAGGTCAGTGTGGCCTACTCAGATGGGCACTGCCTCTCCAAGGTCTCAGGCGGAGGTCTTCCCCATCGCCTACTTCCTAATCCTTAACTGGAGATGCCAGGGATTGAACCTGGGGCCTTCTGCATCTCAAGCAGATGTTCTTCCACTGAGCCCACTCCATAAAATGAGTCAGCTAACTGGTCTCTCAAGGCCAGTATTGTCTACTCTTACAGGCAGGCAGCTTTCCAAAGTTTCAAGGAGAGTTGTTTCACATCAGCTACTACCTGATCCTGGACATGGTGTGGTTTGAACCTGGGACCTTCTGAATGCAAACCAAATTGTTTACCACTGAGCCATGGTGTCCACGTTCTGATGCCTGTCATCCATTGTAACTGTTCAGCTTTCTAATGCATCTTTCATATATTGGGAAACACAATGAGGGATGTAGGTGGCTTTGAAGGAGCGACGAACATTAGGAAACACACCCTAACAATTAGAGTGCTTCTGTGTCAAGAAACCGGTCTCCTTTAAGAGAGTTTTTCTGCCTAAGTGTTAGCTTTCTTGACTATAGGAGTCTTCACCCCCACCTCCCGGCTTGTTCTCAGAATTGTTGCTTAGGCTGGCAGAAGTGGTTAAATTGCAGCAGCTGCGAACTGTCATCTCAAGCGGTCAACAGCCTGCAATTTAGAGATCCAGCCTGGTAACAGCTTTCTATTGGCTAAACGGCTTTTCTTTCTGCACTGAGAACCTCAGTCCCACAAAAAAAAATACTGCCCCACAAGCCACAAAATCCTGGCTACAGGCCTGCTCACAATGAGAGTGCTTCAGCAATAGAACTAGTTATCTTGGGGCATGGTTGCTTCACCAGTTTGGTGTCATGGTTAAGTGCGTGGACTCTAATCTGGGAGAACCGGGTTTGATTCCCCACTCCTCCACTTGCACCTGCCGGATGACCTTGGGCAAGCCATAGTTCTGTCAGAGCTGTTCTTGAAAAAGAGCAGTTTCTGTCAGAGCTCTCTCTGCCCCATCTACCTCACAGGGTGTTTGTTGTGGGAAGGGGAAGGAGTTTGTAAGCTGCTCTGAGACTCCTTTCGGTAGTGAAGATCGGGGTATAAATCATAAGAACATAAGAACATAAGAGATGCCAATGTTGGATCAGGCCAAAGGCCCATCCAGTCCAACACTCTGTATCCCACAGTGGCCAGAAATACCAGTGCCATCAGGAGGTCCACCAGTGGGGCCAGGACATTAGAAGCTCTCCCACTGCTGACCCCCCCCCCCAAGCACCAAGATGACAGAGCATCACTTGCCCCAGAGCCCCTATCTATACCTTGTGGCTAATAGCCACTGATGGACCTCTGCTCCATATGCTTATCTAATTCCCTCTTGAAGCCGTCCATGCTTGTAGCCACCACCACTTCCTGTGGCAGTGAATTCCAAGTGTTAATCACTCTTTGGGTGTGATTAACACTTGGAATTCACTGCCACTTCATTTTATCCGTTCGAAATCCAATGTCTCTTCTTCTTCTTCTTCTTCTTTTTCTTCTTCTCTTGTGGTCTTCAAGCAGAGGCTGAACAGCTAGGTTGCCAGCTCTGAGTTGGGTAATCCATGGAGGTTTGGGGGTGGAGACCTTGGAGAGGGATCTCAGCAAGGATGTGGCGCCTTGGAGGCCACAATCTGAAGCCGCCATGTTCTCCAGGGGAAGTGACCTCTGTAGCCTGGAGCTCAGTTGTAATTCCAGGAGAACACCAGCCCCCACTGGGAAGCTGGGAACCCGATAAAATGCCATATATCAAAGATGCTCTAGCTTTGAGCAGGGCAATGGGCTATCTGGTAGGGACACTGCCAATTTTGCCATGGACGTGTTCAACTCTAAGGAAAGGTGGTCCATCAGAGGTCCATCAGTGGCTATTAGCCACAAGGTATAGATAGGGACTCTGGGGCAAGGGATGCTCTGTCATCTTGGTGCTTGGGGGGGTCAACAGGGGGAGGGCTTCTAATGTCCTGGCCCCACTGCTGGACCTCCTGATGGCACCTGGTATTTCTGGCCACCGTGTGACACAGAGTGTTGGACTGGATGGGCCTTTGGCTTGATCCAGCATTGGCGTCTCTTATGTTCTTATGTGGTGATCAGATCCAGATGGGACCCAATCACATGTCTGTTTGGGCTAAGCAACTGCAAACGCCTTCTTAAGGTGGCCAGGTCCCTCCAGGCAGCCTGTCAGCTGGCAAGGGGAGCAGGGAGGTTCACCCCACGTTTCAGCAACCTACCCACGTGACTTCCAACCAAGGCCCCCTCTAATCTGTGAGGTCTTGTGAGCAAAAATTCTACTTTGTGAGCTACTGGCATTAAAGCTGTGAGCAAGTGATTGGGCCACTGCCTAAATTACTTTGCTCTGGGGTCATCCTTCCTGAGCTCAGACAAAACGGTGTGAGCCGGAGGCTAGAAGAACCTGTGAGCTAGCTCACACTAACTCAGCTTAGAGGGAACACGGCTTCCAACGTGACCCGGAAATTACGTAGATCTGTCAGGGATGTTGGGATTACGCTCTGTTTTGGGGGCAAAAACTCTATGGTAGATATAGCTTTCTACCATAGAGTTTTTGCCCCAAAAACCAGATTATCGCCCCAACGTCCTCAACATGCCTACATCACTTTTGGGTCATGTTGAAGTCACTGTAGGCACATCGCTGAAATGTCTGGTATTCCTCCCATTTTTGGGGGAGGAAGGCCACTCCACTGGCCAGCAGAGAGGGGGTCCTGGCAGTGGGGATTTGGGATCCCAGTGCCTGCTGGTTAACATAAGAGAGAAGCCAGTGTTGGATCAGGCTAGTGGCCCATCCAGCCCAACACTCTGTGTCACACAGTGGCCAAATACCAGGTGCCCTCAGGAGGTCCAGCAGCGGGGCCAGAACTCCAGAAGCCCACCCACTGTTGCCTCCTCAAGCACCACGAATATAGTGCATTACTGCCCCAGACAGAGTGTTTCATCTATAGTAAAGGTAAAGGTTTCCCTCGCTCGAAAGCCAGTCAAATCCAACTCTAGGGATGTGGTGCTCATCTCCGTTTCCAAGCCGAAGAGCCGGCGCTGTCCGAAGACGTCTCCGTGGTCATGTGGCTGGCCTGACTAGATGCCGAGGCACACAGAATGCTGTTACCTTCCCACCGAACCAGTACCTATTTATCTACTTGCAATTTCTTGCTTCCAAACTACTAGGTTGGCAGGCCAGCGACGGGAGCTCACTCCGTCATGCAGCACTCGGGTCTCAAACTGCTGAATTACCGACCTTCCAGTCTGCAGTTCAGCGTCTTAACCACTTTAGCCACCGCAGCCCTTTTTCATCTATACCTTGTGGCTAATAGCTACTGATGTTCCTCTGCTCCAGATGTTTATCCAATCCCCTCTCGAAGCCGTCCATGCTTGTAGCTGCCACCACCTCCTGTTGCTTTAGGTTTCCCCAGATCTAGGCACATGCAAAGATGCTGCTCCTTCAAACCGGTTGGCAGCCAGTAGCTCTGCTGAGGACTACCCAGACGAACACCAACGTGTAGGATTTTATTGAAATGCAGCATTTATTGATGACTGATTTATATGATTTGGAAGGCAATTTAACGAGTGGTTTGCTTGTCTCTTTAAACAATTGTCTGCTCAGCAGAGCACTTTCTCAGCAAAGATGGGAGACGAGTAGTACTCAGTCGGGCTGTGGGAGAATGCACCTGAGTGAAAAGCCAATAATAGCACTGTGTTGCGTGTAAGGAACACAAAGAAAGGACCTGCTGATACGGACAAACAGATCAATGAATAGGCTCACCAGGCTCCAGGTGGGGCCTTGAGATCGCCCAGAATTAGAATTGATCTCCAGCTTAAAGAGATCCCTTCCCCTGGAGAAAATGGCTGCTCAACAAGTAAATTGTGATAATAAAACAAATGGTACTGACATATTTACTAACAGTGGGGGGATCTCCTTCTCTTGGGGTTTTAGTCTAGTATGGTTTGCTTTTCTTTATCCCTAGTTGTAGTCCCTCCCCTATATTTCTTTGTAGTTTGTTGTATATGGAAAATAAAAAATATCCCTACGGGGATTTAAAAAAGAGAGAGAGAAGATGGCTGCTTTGGAAAACATTCACAAAAATATAGGGACACAGTGTAGAAAGTAGGAACCACAAAATGAATAGTGTGTATAAATCGTTCGCCCCAATTAATATACAATACAGTTCAAATTTTAAATTAAAAGTGTATTGTACTTCTTAATTGTGACGTCACAAACTTGCAACGCTTCCCAAATTTTATACATATATTCCAGGAGAAGAAGGAGAAGAAGGAGAAGAAGGAGAAGAAGAAGAATAAGAAGTAGAAGAAGAAGAAGATTTTTGTCTTACCTCAGGAAGGGTGGCTCCAGAGCAAACTAATTCATGCAGAACCCAAATCACTCACTCACAACTTTAATGCCAGTAGCTCACAAGGTAGAATTTTTGCTCACAACACTCCACAGCTTAGAGGGAGCATTGCCTGTGAGGTAGGTGGGGCTGAGAGATCTCTCTCGAGAACCACCCTTGAGAGAACAGCTCTGAGAGAACTTGTGACTGACCCCTAGGTCCCATGACGCCCCCTCCCCAATTCCACAGTGGGAGGAAGAGGGAAGCCCGAGGACTCTCACCCTAGCTTCCATAAGCAGCAGACAGCATGGGGGGTGTGTGTCTCTGCTCTAAAATAAGGTTTCTTGCATAACTATTTGTGGGGTGGGCCTTTTAATTGGGGGAGGTGGCCCCCCGAAATGCCCCCCTGTAGCTATGGGCCTGCTAACAACTCCATGTCACTTCTAGAATTTCAGCAGG
>NW_015163198.1:36508-44518 GCF_001447785.1 Gekko japonicus | reverse complement strand
TCAGCAGGATTTTTTTTTCTGCGGGGAAATCTAAGAGACAAAATATTGCAATAACAGAATAACCAAAGGTAGATCCCACCTCTGCAGATAAAACAGACCTTCTCGGCTTCTACGAGTGGGTACCTTGGCAGTTTCCGCACTCGTCTCCCACTTGGGAGCATGAAAAACGAGACAAGGGTATTTTACTCCTCCGATGAATGGAGAGTCGCCTCTCGAAAGCTTATGCACAGAACGTCTCGTCGGTCTCTCAGGGGCTCGTGGACTCATATCTAGCCGCTCACTCCTCTGGTAATGGATAAGATTTCTTGCCCAATAAGGGAATGAAGTATGCGGACAATGAATAACAAGTACCGGAGATGCTTCGGCCCGCCTTCCATCCACCATCCGACAAGCACAAGTTATTTCTTCTTCTTCCTCTGATAAAATGGGAGGCAGTCATTATTTCTAATTACACGGGGATGAGGGCGGAACGGGGCCTTTCCTATTAGTCTGAGGTGAAGGACTGATTCCTGGGTGCAGAGCATTAATTTTCCTTTAAGGGACGTTTGCGAAGGCAGGAGACTGGTTCCGCTTGATTTACAGTGTCAGCATTTTTGAAGCCCCTGTATCTTATGCTGCCTCTCTCTCTCTCATACACACACACTTGTAATTTTGCGAACAACCACTGTTTAATCAGGAGGCATCCGGAATGATGAATACAAACGCAGGACCTTTATTATTCCAAGAGAGCCTCCTTCCCGATAGCAAAGTTTTCTGGTGATGAATAATCTCGTTCCAAATCTGAGTTTCTGCTCAATCTCTCGGGGGATCCTTCTTTATATCTGTTTTTTTAAAATACTCTAGGGTGCGCTTCCGAAAGATGAGCTGAATTCCCTTTCCTTGCCATGAAGTACAGTTGGTGAGAGTGGCATTCTTTTGCCAACAAAGTCTCTTTTTTTCTTTTCTTTTTTCAATTATTTTTTAATTAATTTCAAACTTTTACAAGTTGTTTACAAGTTATTCTACCCCAAAAAGTAAATTTAACATTCTTTGACTGTAGTCTTCCACAAATTGCCAATCCTATTCTGCTGCTAATTCATTAATAAATTATAATCTTTAATTAATCCAGTAGAATTGGCACGCCACAATTAATATTTCTGCCTCTCAAAATTACTCCAGTACAAATGCACTTATAAACTCTATCTCCCATAATTTCCCTTTAAATCTCCTTATTTTATAACCATGTGTTCTATATATATTTCATTTCTGAATCATTATGCTAAAATGGGTTAGAATAAGGTAAGATAGAAAGTAGATACACAGAGCATTAATTTTCCTTTAAGGGACGTTTGCGAAGGCAGGAGACTGGTTCCGCTTGATTTACAGTGTCAGCATTTTTGAAGCCTTTGTATCTTATGCTGCCTCTCTCTCTCTCTCATACACACACACTTGTAATTTTGCGAACAACCACTGTTTAATCAGGAGGCATCCGGAATGATGAATACAAACGCAGGACCTTTATTATTCCAAGAGAGCCTCCTTCCCGATAGCAAAGTTTTCTGGTGATGAATAATCTCGTTCCAAATCTGAGTTTCTGCTCAATCTCTCGGGGGATCCTTCTTTATATCTGTTTTTTTTAAATACTCTAGGGTGCGCTTCCGAAAGATGAGCTGAATTCCCTTTCCTCGCCATGAAGTAGAGTTGGTAAAGGAGAGTGGCATTCTTTTGCCAACAAAGTCTCTTTTTTTTCTTTTTTTCAATTATTTTTTAATTAATTTCAAACTTTTACAAGTTGTTTACAAGTTATTCTACCCCAAAAAGTAAATTTAACATTCTTTGACTGTAGTCTTCCACAAATTGCCAATCCTATTCTGCTGCTAATTCATTAATAAATTATAATCTTTAATTAATCCAGTAGAATTGGCACGCCACAATTAATATTTCTGCCTCTCAAAATTACTCCAGTACAAATGCACTTATAAACTCTATCTCCCATAATTTCCCTTTAAATCTCCTTATTTTATAACCATGTGTTCTATATATATTTCATTTCTGAATCATTATGCTAAAATGGGTTAGAATAAGGTAAGATAGAAAGTAAGATACAAAATCAAAATATATTTCTCCATTTCTTAGCTCTGCTCTCTTAGATCTTTACTAAGTTCTGTTCTTCCTCTTCAAACTGGAGCTCTTTTAATCGGCGTTCCCTCACCCGGGACTCCGGAACAGTTCCGGAGCAGACCAACAAAGTCTCTTCTAGAAGGAAAATGTCCTGTGGAAATGAATTCTGTGTTGAATCCTCTTAGTGGGAGAGAATCCGGAGAATCTGAGCTCTTCATTCTGAAAAAAAAAATTTCATCTAGTCCTCATGGAGGTAGAGAAATGTTCGAAAACTTCTTGGCATTGTAACGTAGATATGAACAGATAACATGTTTTAAAAACCAACAGTATTTGACTATCTATTTAAAAACAGCTAAATAGGAGGGCGGATATCTCCCAGTAAATCACAGGAGAAGAAGGGGGGGGATGGGATAACAAAAATATATGTAATACATGGGGTTGCCAACCTCCATGCTATAGAGCTCCTGGGATTATAACCGAACTCCAAGTGACAGAGATCAGTTCACCTGCAGATAATGGCCTCTTTGGAAGATGGACTCTATGGAATTATACACTATTGAAGTCCCTCCCCAAACCCCGCTCTCTTCAGGCTCCACCCCCAAAATCTCCAGGTATCTCCCAACCTGGAGCTGGCAACCCTATACAATACAAGGTTGTTATTTGAATGCTGGCAACTTTGAGGAGGTGGACAGGGGTGGGGACATATGAATTAGCTATGCCCCAATACTGTGATGTCACTTCTGGTGTGACCCTGAATGTGACAGTTTGGGGGAGTGGTTAAGAGTGTGGACTCTGATCTGGAAGAACTGTGTTTGATTCCCCACTCCTCCACACAGAATCATAGAATCACAGAGTTGGAAGGGGCCATACAGGCCATCTAGTCCCACCCCCTGCTCAGTGCAGGGTCAGCCTAGAGCATCCCTGACAAGTGTATAGAAGTCACAAGTTCCTTCAGAGCTGTTCTCTCAAGAGCAGTTCTCAAAAGAGCTCTCTAAGCCCCACCTACCTCACAGGGTGTCTGTTGTGAGAAGGGGAAGGGGAAGGAGATTGTAAGCTGCTCTGAGACTCCAAGTGAAGAGTGGGGTATAAATCCAATTCCTCCTCCTCCTCCTCCTCCTCCTCCGCCTGACCGTCTATGATTCCCTCTAAACTCTATGGTTTTACACATTTCCCTCCCTTCCCCTCCCACTTCTGTACTGAGTGGCAGCAAACAACCCATGCTTCCATAGTGGTAGTCCTGGAAGCCCTAATGCAATAAAAAAGACATGATGGATCCAATCCATTGAAAGCTGGCTCTGACCAAGTCTCAGTGAAAACAACAGAACACACAAGTGTCATACCTATTTCAACACACTGGTTACAAAAAGACTTGCTGACAGTTAAATTCACCAGCACCTAGTCCAGATTATACTACACACATTAGAATCCTAGAATAATAGAATCACAGAGTTGGAAGGGGCCATACAGCCCTTCTAGTCCAACTCCCTGCTCAATGCAGGATCAGCCTTGAACGTCCCTGACAAGGGTTTGTCCAACCGCTGCTTCAAGACTGCCAGAGAGGGGGAGCTCACCTCCACCTGAGGCAGCTGATTCTGCTGTTGCACAACTCATACTGTAACAAAGTCTCCCCTAAGATCCAGCCGGTACCTTCCCACACTTAATTTAAACCCATTCTTGTGAGTCCTCTCCTCTGCTGGCATCAGGAGCAGCTCCCTGCCCTCCTCTGAGTGACAGCCCTTCAAAGACTTCAAGAGAGCCATCATGTCCCCCCTCTCCCTCCTCTTCTCCAGAAGGAACGTTCCCAAGTCCCTCGGCCTTTCCTCAAAGGGCTTCTTGGTCTCCAGGCCCCCGATCATCCTCGTCGCTCTCCTCTGCACCCGCTCCATTCTGTCCACAACCTTTTTGAAGTGAGGCCTCCAGAACTATACACAATACTCGAGGTGCGGTGTGAGCAGTGCAGTGTACAGTGAGAGTATGACATCGTTGCTGGGCAAAAGCCCCATCTGGCCCCACCTACTTTCTGAAAACACATAGTGGGCACCAGGGAAGGTGTTGGAGGGCATCTTGTTGTCCATAGGCTCCACGTTTGCCCCTCTAGGGCTGATGGGTTTCTTCTTTAGGCTTCATAGTGGAATTGCCGTCTCCAGGTGAGGCCTGAAGATTTCCTGGAATTGTGACTGATCTCCACATTATAGAGATCAGTTCCCCTGAAGTGCACTCAGTTCGGCCGAGCCGAATACTTGGCCGAATACTAGCATAAATAGTTTCAGTGCAATACTGGAAATCTGCTGCACGTGGTTCTACTACGTGTGCACATCATGTCTTATTTCCAGGGCTGTGAGCTTTGGCTTCGAAAATACCTGGAGATTTCGGGGGTGGAGCCTGAGGACGGTGGGGTTTAGGGAGGGGAGGGACTTCAATTGGGTAGGATGCCACAGAGTCCACCTTCCAAAGCAACCATTCTCACTATGATCTCTGTCACCTGGAGAACAGTCGTAATACCAGGACATCTCCAGCCGCTACCTGGAGTCCGGAAGTCCAAAGAAATCGTCCATGACAAAAATAATGAAGAGTCGATAAAGATATATATGCAAAATTGTTTACTATAATAATTATAATTCTGTGGAAAAACTCTGTTCTTTTATCGCTCACACGGAACTAATTTTGCACAATAAAAATATCCGTTTCACCTTGGGTTCTGATATCAGAAAGTCAACATGGGATGTTTATTTCAAGAGTTGATAAGCGGAAATTGATAAGAATTGTAATTACTACATGCTCAGATAAAGCAATCCTTGTGAAATGGGTATTTTTTATTGTGCAACGTTCGTTCCATGCGAGCGATAAAAGAAGAGAGTTTTCCACAGAATTATAATTATTATAGTAAACGATTTTGCATATATATCTTTATTGACCGTTATTTTTGTCATGGATGTTTTGTTTGGACTTCCGTCTCCTTCTGTGATCTCTCACTTTTGGCTTCAACCACCTGGAGTCTGGCAGCCCTGCTAGTTTCCATCTTGGAAGAGGAAGTAGGACTTGTTGAATCTCTAGAGGCATAAGAAGGCTGGAGAAAATGGCGAGGGGGGCCTAAAAGAAACATTTATCTTTCTCCCATCCCCTGTCTGGGTTCATTTTAATTATCCCAATTTTAAAAAATAAGTTTGTCGAAAGCAGCCTCAAGAATTGCCCAGTTTCCCCCTCCACCCCCAGGACTGCATTTCGACAGGCTCTCTGTGCCAGAGAATTCACATTGCCAAGTTGTCAAGGGGAGGGAGAGACTAATCATGTTTCAAAAGTCCTTAAACACCTGCCTGACTTCTTAAGCTCCGGGGGACTTCAGCAGTCCTGAGTATTATTAGCGCCGGCCTATGGGAATTGGGGTCACCAGAAGGAGCCGGGTGTACTAATTGCTAAGGAAACCTCGCTATCTGTAGCCTGTCCCGTAAATCCACCAGGGTATTGAGATATTGACGTTGCCATCAGGAAATGAAAGCCCAAGGAGATAAAAGGAGGAGTAGCGTATCTCGACAGCGAAATCCGCGAGGCTGTATATTAAAGTCCGGGGCTCCAAGCTGTGCAGAACACAGAGCGTAAGAGAGGTTAAAAAGGGGACTGGAGGCACGAGTATGCGAAGCCAGCACTGGAGGGGAAAGAAGGGAGCTTGAAGCCACTTCTCCCGTGTGGAGGTTGGCGATAACCTCCCCTTTTGCTGTGGGAAACCTATTGAGTGTTTGCCCCTCTAGGACTGATGGATTTCTTCTTTAGGCTTCATAGCGGAACTGCCATCTCCAGGTGGGGCCTGAAGATTTCCTGGGATTGCAAATGATCTCCACATTACAGAGATCGGTTCCCCTGAAGTAGGGATGTGCATTCAGTTCGGCCGAGCCGAATACTTGGCCGAATACTAGCTGCTTTGGAATGTGGACTCTACAGATGCCAGACTGCCCCCCCCCGGGGGTCAGAGGTCTTGGTGAGAGCTGTCCTGTTGTCGGGCCCCGCCTCTCTGCCACTGGACAGCTGGCTGGTGGTGGGAAACTACCCCCCCCAAGGGAGCAACACCCGGCATTTCATTGATGTGCCTACATGATGTAGACATGTTGGGGACGTCGGGGGGTGATGTTCTGGTTTTGGGGCAAAACTCTAATGTAGAATTAGCTTCTACGATAGTGTTTATGCCCAAAAACCAGTGCATCTCCCCTGATGTCCCCAGCATGCCTACATCACTTCCGGGTCACGTAGGCATGTTGCTGCAATGTCAGGTGCTTTATTAATTAATTAATTAATTAATTAATTAAATTGATATCCCACCCTTCCCAAAACAGGCCCAGGGCAGGTAACAGTAAAGCGCCTAAACAATTACAACCAAGTAATACAATTAATTCTTAAAACAGCTAAAACCCTTAAACAATTAAAACATGGTGAATTAAATATAACAGTTCAGAGGCCCCTATGAGCCGGACTGATGGTAACTGGAGTAGCACCGAGCTCATATAGCACCAAAACTCCACATGGGGCAAACAGTTAGGGCAACGTCTGTGCAGGGAGGCCAACTAACGAACTGAGAGCCAGTTTGGTGTAGTGGCTAAGTGCGTGGATTTTAATCTGGGAGAACCGGGTCTGATTCCCCACTCCTCCACTTGCAGCTGCTGGATGACCTTGGGCAAGCCGTAGTTCTGACAAGAGCTGTTTTCTCAAGGACAGTTCTGGAAAGAGTTCTCTCAGCCCTGCCTACCTCACAGGGTGTCTGTTGTGGGGATAGGAAGGGGAAGGAGTTTGTAAGCTGCTCTGAGACTCCGAGTGAAGGGCGGGGTATAAATCCAATCTCCTCCTCCTCCTCCTCCTCCTCTTCTTCTCCTCCTCCTCCTCGGGTTTCCACTACCTCAGCTGAAGGCTGGTGGTACAGCTCCAATTTTTGGCTCTGTAGATCTGTTATTGGTCCAGCCAGGCCCTGTTCTTAGTAAGTGTACCTTCCATTCCCTACCAGCTGCTCAGAGGGACCTGGGAAGCCCACTGAACTCTTTGGCATTACGCCCCACTGAGGTCCCTCCCCCAAATCTCCAAGAATTTCCCAACCTGACAAGAAGGCCAGAGGCCCAGAGGTGAACACATGACCCTGCTTTATGCTAAGTCATACCAGCGGTCCCACTAGCTGGACTGGATTTGTAATAAGTGTCCAATTCCACCTCTGGGGGCGGAGGATTCCCCTCCCCCCAGCTGCTCCAAGCACCAATGGGAGGAAAATTAAATAAGATCCTACAGCACTGTGTTCAGTGCGTCATCATTTTCTGTAAAAACTGAAGTGACATGGGTAGCTCTAGGAATCTCAAGAAATTCTATGGCTTTACCATAGAGTTCCTGGCAATTCCTAGAGGTATTTGTGTCACTTCCCCCCCCCAGAACTGATGTCATGCCACAGCCAACCTTGTGCCCCCCCATATCCACACCCAACCACCCTACCTTCTGCATGCGAAGCAGAGGTTCTTCCACTGAGCCACAAACCCTCCCCTGGCCTGATTCAGTATAAGGCACCTTCCTGTGTTCAGTAAGCTTCCATATGTTCATGTGCACCTCATCTGAGCCCTTCACACGGGTGCTTTACAGTAGCAGACTATCCACTGTACAAAATCCAGATCTTTTTAGTGCAATGACAAAAATTCTTACTGCATTAAGAATGTAAGAACATAAGAGAAGCCATGTTGTTGTTGTTGTTATTCAGTCGCACAGTCGAGTCCGACTCTTCACGACCCCCTGGACCAGATCACGCCAGGCCTTCCTGTCTTCTGCCGTCCTCTGAAGTTTGCTCAATTTCATGTTCGTTGCATCTATGACACTGTCTAACCATCTCCTCCTTTGCCGTCCCCGTCTTCTTTGACCTTCGGTCTTTCCCAGCATCAGGGTCTTCTCCAG
>NW_015163198.1:32606-36154 GCF_001447785.1 Gekko japonicus | reverse complement strand
TCCCCGTCTTCTTTGACCTTCAATATTTCTCAGCATCAGGGTCTTCTCCAGTGAGTGCTCCCTTCTCATTGGGTGGCCAAAGTATTTGAGCTTCAGTTTCATTATCTGGCCTTCCAGGGAACAGTCAGGGTTGATTTCTTTTAGGATTGACTGAATCGATCTCCTTGCAGTCCAAGGGACTCTCAAGAGTCTTCTCCAGCCCCATAGTTCAAAAGAATCTATTCTTCCGTGCTCGGCCTTCCTTATAGTCCAGCTCTCGCAGCCATACATGACTACTGGGAATACCATTGCTTTGACCATGCGGACTTTTGTTGGCAGGGTGATGTCTCTACTTTTTATCATGCTGTTTAGGTTCGCCATCGCTTTCCTCCCAAGGAGCAGGTGTCTTTTAATTCCATGGCTGCTGTCACAGTCTGCGGTGATCTGGGATCCCAGGAACGTGAAGTCTGTCACTACTTCCACAACTTCCCCTTCTATTTGCCAAGGAGTGATGGGGCCGGATGCTATGATCTTACTTTTTTTGATGTTGAGCCATGTTGGATCAGGCCAATGGCCCATCCAGTCCATCAGTCTGTGTCACACAGTAGCCAAAACCCAGGAGCCATCAGGAGGTCCACCGGTGGGGCCAGGACTCCCGAAGCTGTCCCATTGTTGCCCTCCGCAAGCACCAATAATAAAAAGCATCACCACCCCAGACAGAGTGTTCCATCTATCCCTTGAGGCTAATAGCCACTGATGGACCTCTGCTCCATACATTTCTCCAATCCCCTCTTGAAGCTTCCTACGTCTGGAGCCAGTACCACTTCCTGCTGCAATGAATCCCACGTGTCTATGGAACATCCCGTAGAACTTTGGAAAGAAGGCCGGGTCATTTGAAACTCCAAACTCCCTTGAGTGATTTGGGTGAGGAGAAACTTTGAAGCCCATCTTATTGTCGTATAAAAGAGGGTAACGGGATTTCACATTGTGGTTTTAGGTCATCCCCCCCCCCCTCAATCTTTTCCTTCAGATCTCTAATATCCATTTGTGTAGGGCAATAGGGATAAAGACGTGTCCCTGATGTATCTTCTGCAGGCTTTCATCTTTAATCAAAAAGCGGTTCGGCCGAGTTTTCCTCTTGCGCTGGAGAGAGTGGAGTGCCTTTGGATCTCAAAGGCCCCTCTGATTTGCCTTTGAGCACAGAGGAGGAGGGATCAGACCCCGGCATGTATCCATCTTTGCTGGAACAAAGGCACTTTGAAACAAAACAAAAAAAACCCCTTGCAATCTTTAATGGCCAGGCCTCTAGAGGAAGCCTCAAGGAATGCCTCTAACGAAATTAACTCTGAGCTGTCTCATTCGGAGAGCCCGTTTTCCGATTTTTTGGGGAGGGAGGGGAATCCAAACGGCATCTCCCACCAGCTCTTCCAGTTTGGGAAATTCCTGAATATTGGGGGGGGGGGAGTCCAGGGAGGTCAGGGTTTAGGGAAGGGAAAGAACTGGGGTTGCCAGGCCTCACCTGGTCACTGGCCAGGGGTGGGGGTACGGTTGCTGGATCCAAGTTGGGAAACTCCTGGAGATTTAGGGATAGAGCTTGGGGCATTCTGGGGCCTTAATTTGGTGGGAGAGCCAGTTTGGTGTAGTGGGTAAATGCACGGACTCTAATCTGGGAGAACCGGGCTTGATTCCCCACTCCTCCACTTGCACCTGCTGGATGACCTTGGGCAAGCCGTCGTTCTGACAGAGCTGTCCTTGGAAAAAAAGAGCAGTTTCAAGAACAGCTCTGACAGGACTACGGCTTGCCCAAGGTCATCCAGCAGGTGCAAGTGGAGGAGTGGTGAATCCAACCCGGTTCTCCTAGATTAGAGTCCGCACACTTAACCACTACGCCAAACTGGTGTCATGAGCAATGCTCCCTCTAAGATCTGGAGTCTGGTGAGCAAAAAATTCTACCGGCACTAAAGTTGTGAGCAAGCTATTTGGCTACGGCATAAATTAGTCTGCTCTGGAGCCCTCCTTCCTGAGCTAAGACAAAAATGTGTGAGCTGGAGGCTAAAAAACTGTGAGCTAGCTCACACAAGCTCAGCTTAGAGGGAACACTGGTCATGAGATTAGCTCATGGCACATGAAGAGAACATGAACTGAACTGGTGGGTACAACAAATTTAGAGTCCAGGGGAACCTTTAAGACCAACAAAGGTTTATTCAAGGTATGAGCTTTCGTGTGCAGGCACACTTCATCAAATACATTAGAATGGCAAAAAAAGGTCCAAACTCCTAGCCAGAGAATGAACAGCAAATTAACATGCAACATGTTGGTGATCAAGATATGCAAAGTGTCACTAAAACAAGTTAAGGTTATAAGGTCAACATTTGTAATGCAATAAATATGTCAAAGGTAAAGGTAAAGGTTCCCTTGCTCGAAAGCCAGTCGAATCCGACTCTAGGGTTGCGGTGCTCATCTCCGTTTCAAAGCCAAAGAGCCAGCGCTGTCCGAAGACATTTCTGTACCAAGGCGCACGGAACGCTGTTACCTTCCCACTGAAGTGGTACCTATTTATCTACTTGCAATTTCTTGCTTTCGAACTGCTATTGGCAGGAGCTTGAACTAGAGACGGGAGCTCACTCCGTCATGCGGCACACTCGGGTCTTGAACTGCTGAACTACCAACCTTCCACAGCCTGCAGTTCAGCGTCCTAACCACTTGAGCCACCGCAGCGCCACAAATATGTCAAACTAGCAGATAAATGTCTAAAGGTGTCCTTTCTAATTGTGGAAAGTGTCTGGGAATCTTCATTCTCTCCTCTCAGGCGTGGAGGGCACTTAACACTACCTCTCCCTTCAAAAAATGTTGTTATGTCAGTAGACATCCTAATATCCCTTGCATACATTCAGTATCCTAATAAACTATTCTGAAAAAGAAATACAGTGATATACATTAAAAGACATTGAAATACAGAGGATTTATAGTCCTTCTTGTTGAGAGTACATATGTGAGGACTGAAGGAGTTAGCATATGTAATGAGATAAAAGAACCAATATCCCTGTTGAGTCCTGGGGAGGTTTTTGTTCCAAGTGTTGTAATAACTTGTAATTCAGCGATTTCCCTTTTCCGTTCTGTTCCTGAAGTCCCTTTGTCAACTGGAGGGTGTTTGTGAATTCCGAATGTCATCTACCATGAACACAGGAAAGACAGCTAATGCAATCTTAGGATGCATCAACAGAAGCATTGTGTCCAGATCACGGGAGGTGGTAGTTCCGCTCTATTCTGCTATGGTCAGGCCTCACCTGGAGTTGCTGAAAGAGTTGGGCATGTTTAGCCTGGGAAAGAGAAGGCTTAGAGGGGACATGATTGCTGTCTTCAAGTATTTGAAGGGGTGTCATGTAGAAGATGGAGCAGATCTATTCTCTCTTGCTCCGGATTGCAAGACTAGCTCTAATGGGTAGAAATTACAAGGGAGTTGATACCGGCTAAATATCAGGAGCAACTTCCTAACTGTAAGAGTGGTTGAGGAGTGGAACAGTCTGCCTCGGGAGGTCGTGGATGCTCTTTCACTGGACGTTTTCAAG